>NW_016161244.1:38045-53715 GCF_001687245.7 Rhagoletis zephyria
AATTTTTAATATAAAAAATGCCATTTACTTTTCTTATGCAGCATAGTTGTTATATGTATTGAATACAAACATGAATTGATTGTTAATACGCTATAAGAAAATGATGAATAAATAAAAAAAAAATAAAAAAATGTTTGGAAAATGTTCGTGGCCCCGCCCATTTACCATGAAATGACTGTATCTCAGTAGCCGCTGCACCAATGCCTACCAAACTCAGTACGAGCCTTGCTTAGAGTCTGTTGAAACTTTGAAAGCGGGTAATAACTGCGCACACACCTGCCATATAATGGTAATTTACAAAAACACGAAAACTGCGATAAATCAGTAACTACTTAATGGCATCGTCCATTTATGACTACAAAGGCGTATTCCTGTAACCGCTTTAACGAATTCTACCAAACTTGATAAAATTATTTCATTAGGTATAACACTGCATATTATCGAAAACGGGTATATAAAGTTCGGTTTCGCCCGAACTTATACTTGTTTTTAAGTTACAATTGTGGCTTTAGGAAAAAAGGCCACCAAAGGTTTGAAGACATTAAAAATTAATATTTATTTGCTGGAATGGAAAATTAGTTCCCGTTTCTTAGTTTACTGGGAAAAATTCAAATTCCCTATTACTATGGCTATCGTTATCGATATCATCGTTTTAACCAGGGACGTGAAAAGAAAAAAGTGGGTACATTTATCTATTGAAAATTGGTTGAAACGACCTTTAAACCTTTATGAAAAGTGGTTCGGTTTTCGGTTCGGATCAAACATTTGTGCAAAATTTTGGTTCGGGTAATGTGTCAGTTAATTAATAGAAAAAAGCGGTTTTCCGGTTCAAAATTGGTTCACGTCCCTGGTTTTAACTAACCCTTTTTGATTGCTGCTCAATTGATTGGCGTTCTTATTCGCATTCAAATTCGTTAAAAAAGTAAACACCAACTGTTTTTTTTTCGTACACTTTGTATCATTTAAACGTCATAGCGTCACAATTATAATTAACTTTCCATAACTTCACAGACAAGCATTTTTCGGCACGTATCAAATGAAATTACATAAGTCAAAATTAAAAGGTCATAAGGTCAAGGTCATGTCTTAAGCAGAATGTGTGTACATATAAGTATAAAAACAAATCACGTTACATATTAAATATGGCTGGCTTGGGTTGAAAATTAGTTAAGTCTAGTTTTTCGTATTTTCAGGAGATAAGAAAAACTTCAAAAACTCATTTCCTTAAAAAATTTTGCAAATCTGGATGACAACATTTTTGCGTATTCAAAGCAAAACATATTCATAACCTCATGTGAGTCGGTACAGTTCGAAACTAATGCAAATTTGTTGAATTCTTTTGAATTTATCGGCTTTCCGGAATTTCTCTGTAATTGGAAAATTTGCATTTCAGTGTATAGAAATGTGCTGAAATAACTAATTCCTTTTGGAAACGATGCATTTTTAATTCGCATAGCTTCTTGTATAAAAATGTAAGTTTTCATAAAAAGTAGACTTATTCAACTTTTCACTCTCAGCTAGCGAAATATGCTTGAATTTAATATCGCCGCGTCTTCGGCGCATATCATTGCTCCACACCCAACACCCAACAGCACTTTGTATGAAAACTCAACAAAACAAAAAGTTTGATAATTGAATAAATAAATTTCGTGCGCTTAAGTTGACGGCAATACTTTCTCCCGCCGACATTATTTTAATTAATCGAGTTAATGAAACTCAACTGACTTTCATGCGAGCAATTCAACTCGTGTCGCGCAAACTAAATAAGAAAAGTTACCCCTTTCGCTGGCGACACTTTGGGGTAGCCCAAAAACGCATAGCTCAGATTTTTTTCGCAGACATTTTAGTCTTATTATTTGTTACTTATATACATATGTACATACACTGGTGGCCACGAATTTAGCACATCTACATCTTATACAAAGTTCACTATGTTTTATCTTGATACAATTTTTTACTTAATATTCTGTAACATAAAATATAGAAGTCAAAGTCTAAAACTTTGTGTAAACTTTCAAAATATTAAACAAATTTCAAAAAATGTTCATCAAATTGTTCAACTTTTCATTCACAACTTTTTGGTAGCCTATTAAATTTTAGTACTCATATGTACTTAAACAATGTGCAAGTTTGAAGCAGCTACAAATTACCGTTAATTTTTGATATTTTTTTTTTTTTGCTGACGGTGTTCTACCGATCTTACGCAGTTTTTTTCACATACATGTTCCATTTATAAAAAATTGTGTTGATTTTTTTACATATTTTTTTTTTGCAGACGCGCTTATGGAAGAAGCAATATTGAAACCCAATGTAAATATTTAGCTGCTTGAAACTTGCACTTTGTTATAAATACTAAAATTGAGAAAGTTACAAAACGGCAGACCAAATATTCTAAAAATTTTAATTAAAAAGTTGAAAACACTTATTTTTGACAGTTTTTTGAAATTTGTTGAATTTTAGTGAATTTCGCACAAAGATTTAAACTTTGACTTTAATGGCTATACATACATATTTATTTTTTTAAGTTGACGAAAAACACTTGACACTTAAAATGTAGATGGGCTGAATTCCTGCCCACCACCGTATGTATGTATGTATGTATGTCCCTGTAGGGAAAATCGGAGCTTCTTCATCATATTTAGTTCTGCAACTATTTGGCGATTTAGACCGAAACCACAAAACTACGCCAAGTACGTATCTCTTTTAGCCGAAGGAGGCCGCTGCTCAAAAATTTTTGTATTCGACTGACACTAAACCACACTTTTTGAAGTTCTCAATGACTGTACTACAGATCTTACTGAAGACATAATATTCTGGCATACTTAATGCATCAACCCAAAAAATTCTGCCCAAGTTTTTTTACATATGTATATCCTAAGTAAAAAAGTCCATTTGTGATTTTTAGTTTTCTCGACAAGAAAGAACTTGTATTTTGTAAACAGGAAATGAAACTGAAGATGACATAATTGTCTTCTAGTCAAATTTGACAAAGGGTTATTAAAAATTGTTTCAAAATGCATCATTTAACAAATTCTTTTCAGCTTTGAAGTTAACGCAAAGGCCCTTCTTTTGCCGCTAATAAATCGCATAGTTTTGTCGCGTAGGATTATTACGCATAAATATTTAAAAGAACAAATGCGAAAAACAATTGATTCTCATAAAACACATTTGTTCCAAATTCATGCGTTGCTTCCATGAAAAGTAAGGCACGCGAATGTGTCATACCTGTACTTTCGCAAGTAGCTAAGCAACTTTGCACAAAGACATTTCCTAATGGGTGCGCTGACACATGGAGCGCGGAAAGAAAAAAACCTTCCCATATGTACTTAGCAGTTGAGCACGTGTTCGAAAGAACTTTCCAAGTAGATAAATAATACGGATGCTTCTACTAAAGTAGGTAAACAAAATTAAGTCAGAGAAGCGCTGAGATAAAGGAATATAGACTTGCAAGCTTTAGCCGTGCTGCCGATTGAAATAAGCAATTCAGAGAGAGAGGATTTGTGAAAAGTTCCAACTAATTCGTTATTCAAAGACATTGCTACCGTTAAAATAAAAAATGAATAAAAGGTTTTGTTGCGTTGTACTATGCATTTATATACACTGAAGGGTCGTGATTAGGCAAATATGTAGCATAGAAATGATGATAAAAATCTGTTGGCCGCTTTCAAATTTCATTCACAGCCTAGACGTAGCTTAAAAGAAAAATATATATATTTCACAATAATACAAATAAAAAAATGATCCTAAACTAATATCTACCCTAAAAACAGAGCAATCAGACCCTTGTAAGGGCAAAAAGAAAAATGCCTAATTACACATTTTATCCTGCCACTATCTACAAACCTATCTAAGAAAAGATTACACCTAAACCACATCGACAATAACACTTGATTAAGCACTCACTTTACGAATCCTTTCAAATGTCCTTTCTCTGTCTTCGATACAAAAGCCATCTTAATTACGAGTATGTTGTAGTTCTTTGAGGTGAAGTGAACGAGAATTGAAAGCGATTAAGAGGCAATAGGAATCCATGTTAAGCGCATCCGAATGTGTGCGTGCGTGTCGTAGTGTTAGGGATAAATTGCTGATATACATATATGTATATGTGAGTTGTTAAAAAAGTTGCAAACCTAAAGGAAATCGAAATGTGAATAGAGACAATTACGGCTAATATCATAAGAAACGTAGGTCCAACTCAAGTGAATGCCAACTTAATGAAGTGATTTGAAAAGCAGTAGCAGGAAATAAAGACACTATCTTATATGCATATACATATATATCGTTACATACTTATATGGTTACACTTTTGTATAAGTTCAGTTGTGCTGCGGTAATCGCTACTTATTTGTATTAGATGTGGAGTTGTCTGGAATTTTCTCAAAGCTTATAAAAACAAGTATTTGAAAAAAGCTGGAAGCGTCTGTTCAACACTAAAAATTGGGGCTGGCTTCTAATGGAATGTATAGCCCTGGTGAGGCGCTAATATAAATGGATACATAAGAAGAAGCGGCATAAATTACTAGTGTAAATAATGCTCTAAGAGTAATAGCAACGGCATAAAAGCTAAGCTATTGCTTTTTTTTCTAATTTCAGACCTTTTACTTAAATATATTTGAATATATCGAGTAAAAGGTTTGAAATTTTAAGAAAAATGTATTTCCTAGGTTTTATGCATTGTCTTTTATGTAGTCCGAGATGTCGTGATTCTTATTATATATTCCTGTATGAACCTCGGAGCTTTTCAAATCAGCTCCTTTTCATAACCTCACAGCCCATGGGTATGTCGCTGTTGGGACTGTGAAGGCTGATTGAAGTTATGCCAAAATCCCATCCCGACGTGACGGAATCAAATTACCTCCTGATTCAATCTAAGCGACCTCTAATTATAAAAAAGTTTTAAAAAAAAGTTTTTAAAAATGTTGAAGGAAATAAATAGATTAATTAAAAAATAATCGAAACGTCTGAGACTACTCATATTTCCATGAAGAGAAGTAAAAGGTACTTATTTGTTGTGTCCTTCTGTGGCCCGAACTAACCCCGTAATCGGCCCGAAAATTCCTGAATTAGCTCGATTAACGGCCTGTCTGAAAATACTTTAAGAAACAAAAATGCTGCTTCGAATTGGACTGAGGTGCCTTTTTTTATAGAACCTGACCTCATGGCAAATGTAGCTACAAAAGCACTTTAAGAGTGGAAGCCTACTTTGTTTTAATGCAATACTATCCAATAAGGCAACTTTACGGGGGGATTAAATAGCAAAGCATAGCACTGCTACAAATACATATTTATATTTGAAAAAGTAAAAGGTATCACTTCCAATACTTTCAGAAGTTTATTTTTTATTTGTCATAATAATGGCGCATTTGGTTCTTAGCAGCAACAAAAAATGTCCACTACATATTGAAAATTCGTTTGAAAAATTGCTACACAACGCGGGAATTAAAGAGTCAAATTCTATTATCCCAGGCAAGCAAAGCACATTTGGCAATAATTTAATCAATTATATGAAAACATACTACAATACAGTTGGGTAGAAAGCTACAAAGGCCGCTGCCAACTGCAATTTGTGTTGAGTAGCCGTAATTTATTGTAAACCCCCAAATTAAAGCTCACTCAAAGGGCATTGGCAGCGCCAATGGGGGAGGGGGATGCTGCCCTTTTCTAATGGTTAGTTTTTTATTTCTTTCCTTTTAACACGAAAACATTGAACTTGGGCCAGCACATTTGGATCGAGACAAATGATTAGAACGTGACTACCAACAACTAAGTCAAGGCAACCAACCATCTGCCAGCACCTGCCCAAGGCAAGTGTGTGCTTGGCATTTTAAAGAGCAAATGAAAGTGTTTTGCACAATCTGGCGGTTTGTCATTTTGATACAACAATATTCATACATACATAATATACAGACATATTATGTAAGTGTACTTTTACCAACCTAAGTGCGTAAACAGAAGTTGTTTAATCAACCAAAAGTGAAGTGTGCTTTTAGGCGATATATTTAGAGTGAGAAGTTGATAAGTTCACTTTTATGAAAAGTTTGATTTTATGTACATAAGACGTCACATAAGACTATTTGTTTTATTTCTATTCAATGAAACGAAATTTTAGTCTTCATTAAAAAGGCACAGAAAGAGATACATACAAAAGAATACAAGAACTTTTCACCAACGTCCAATTCTCCAAAAGAACTTCGTTCAGTATGGAGTCGAAAGTCTCGCTTATGGAACAGTGATGCCACACATTCTCTGTTAAAAATCCCACGAAAATGGGGAAAAAATCCCTCAATTACCCACATCTTGAAAATTTATCCCACAAAATTCCCAACGAATTTAAACATATACATGTTTCAGTAGTAAAGAAGTAAAATTCATATAAAATAATAATAATAATAGTTTGGCGCTTACACATATGTGCTTTTCCTCCAGTTTGTGGCGGTCCCCTTGATGTGGTCACACAAAGGGGAGGGACCTACAGTTTTACGCCGACTCCGAATGGCGAGTGTATTTTTATGAGAAGCTGTTTTTCATGGCAGGAATACACTCGGAGGTTTACCATTGCCTGCCGAGGGCCGACCGCTGTCAAGAAAAAACCCCTTTTCCTGCATTTTTTTCACTCATTCAATTTTTCACTTTCATTTTTTTGCTCACTCACTGCTATTTAACATTTCATCAGATAAGTTGTTCCGCTTTTTACATGAAATACCAGTTACAACTGAAAAGATTCTTTCTTACTCAGCGCTTGAATTGGTTAACGTAAGAAAATTTTCGAAATTGTCCTTATACTTTTTAACAATTATATACCATTTCACTCCACATCACATCTTCAGAACGATTAATTAAGTAAGAATGTCGAATATTCGTGAATTTTGATCAAATATGCAACAATAACTGCGTCAAAAGAAAATCCCTTATTTATATGAAATGTCCCTTTTTTCCCTTTTAATAATTTTTGATGCCAAATATCCCTCAAATAGGGAAATTTCCCACAATCTGGCACCACTGTTATGGAATTCATCGAAAAAGCGGTTCTACTTATGACCAAAGTTAAATAATTTGTCTTTTATCCTGTGGGCGAGATCGCTTCCTCTACCCAAAAATCTTTATTTTAATATTAACCTTAATTTAACCACCCAACCACCCCCGCCAGTGGCCCAACGATTGTGTCGGTTTTTCGTTGAATCGTGTTTTCGTTTACTACATCTACATCTATCTACGAAAAAAACAAGGAATTTTTAAGCAAAGAACAATTCTCACATACAAACTTAACATTATCGTTAACATCTTCTTTATCCGATGATTTAAACCAAATTAATATGGGTCCACCTGTGAAGTTACGTCTTTCATTTGAAAAAAGAATTATAGAAATCGGTTAACGTGGTTCAAAGGTATGCGGTAACATATGTACATAAAAAAATACTCCGACGAATTGATAACCGTTCTCCTTTTTGTGAAGGCGGTTAAAAATATAGTTTGAATACAATCAAATTTTCAACCGATTTTTAATTAAGGCTTTTCACTTATCTAAAAAATATGTGAAATGAATAAAGTGCAAGCCTGCTCTTTATACCCGACTACGAAGCGTTTTTCAAGAAATAAAAAACACTTTACTTCAAAAGATTGTTTAATAAAAATCCTTAGTAGGGTAGTCGCCTATGAATTTCATAAGGAAAGATATTTTTCAATGAAAGTCGGGCAGATTTTACTTTTCTTTCAAGGTGGGAGATAATCCTGTAAACCTAATCCATGGAAATTCTAGGTAAAAAAGAATCTCATCTCCTCAAAATTATAATTGATGAATTGCAAAACTTTTTTCTTAAACCCGAAATGTGAATAGAAATAGTGCGTGCAAATCTACAGCTGAAAAAAGCCAAAGAGTTTGATGTAAATTTAATGCGCAACTTAAACAAATCTGACCTGATATTTGGATGTGGACGGCCAACAATAAAAAAAAAATATCTGCAATCAACCAGATTTGGAATTTTAAAAAAGCAGTTTGTTCTAAGCACGTTTGGGTATAATCCCATTTGTGGCCCTTAAAATATGCATGCGCGTACATGTGCGCTTTTTCGTTTTTTTTTTTTTATTTGCATATGAGACAAATGACACCACAATATTTTCCAAAAGAAAGTGTCAAAAGTTAGGCAAAAGTTAAGTGCGACTTTAGTAGCCACATTTCTTGTACATACCTGTGTATACAAAACCCTTGCACAATATGTCTTACTTTAACAATTTATTGGCCAAGTAAACTGGCACATAATATCAGTTTGTTATTTTTCATTCTTCAATTTTAAACTTTTTTTGCGCACATTCTATTCGCTTGTGTCTTTTTTAAATTTTTTGCTCACACTCTTCCATCTAATACCTCAGAGGATTTTTTTTTTTCAATTTTCCCCCTTCGACAAACAAATGAAATTTCCGGAGTTTGGAGTTTTGTGCTCAATTTGAACTTTGACACGTTTATTATACACCCATTTCCGGCAGTTTTCCATCTCTCTGCTTCTGTCTATTTTTTTTTTCCTTCCATTTTGGCAGCAAAATTCACAGTCAGTTCTTCGCTTTCGTTGGCACTTTAAAATGCCGCGGTGCTTATAAATCAATTGATGGAAGTGAATTGCAGCGGCATACACCAAAGCAAACATTTTTCCAAAGCCACTGGCAACGTTCGGTAGTAGAAGAAAAAAATTAGATTGCCTCAAATAGCGACAGCAAAACTTTTTTCTTTTTGAATTTTGAAATATTACACTTCGTTGCGATGGCTGGTATGTTTAGTATACATACAACTGTAGGTAACTATGGACTTCCTTCCACCTGCAGGCCAGACAGGGCGTATACGTAACAATCAAACTTCAAGTAAGGAGTGAATGAAACGACGGATATTTTTTCCACTTTCTCTCATGTTTTCTTACTTTCTACCAACTTATCACCAAAAATTTCAATGAAAGTAATTTAAGTATCATTTCATGGCGCTGTTGCGTTAACAAATATTGAATAATGGCGTTGCTGTTGAAAGAGAAATTGCTTTCAGACACAACAGAGAATGTGATTTAAAGTTAAAAGCTGAAATTAAATGAATTTTATAAACTTTACGTCTATTTACTTAAAAATTTCAACTCCCCTTCCTACATAACTTTACTAGCTTTTTGTTGGTGTTGCCGTTTTCATTGTTGTCTGCAATCACAATACAAATAATCATAAATCAAGTTTGACGCACAAGTTTGGAATTTTAAGCAGTTCGTCTTCATGGCTAATAGGAATTTCATTCGAATTTCATTAAGTCGGTTTCATGCATTCTTTGCTTTATTTTGAAGGTGATGTTAAATTTCCGTTAATCATAGACAGAAATTAAATTTTTAAGATTCAAAAGAATTTTAAAGTTTTTTTTTTTTTTTATTGCGCTGAAAATAGCCGCCTCAAAAAATTGTCTTTGGCGGTGGCTAATGCTTTAGCCCTTCCATTTATCTGAAAATAAGGAATCGAAGACATTATGGATAAAAATATAAATGAAAATAAAAATTACGTATATTCAAGAGATTTGGTGATGAGAATATAAATAGGGAAAAACATTTTAGCAAGTTTTGGCAGTTTTTCTTTTTTTAAAAACTGTTTATTATTTTTTTAGGAAAATATAGCTTTTTATCTAAAAAAATATATGAATAAAATTTTAAAACTTTGTATAACATTTACTAAAATTCAATGAATTTTAACAAATGTTGATCCAAATTTAAACTTTTTAATAAAATTTCATCAAAATTTTGAGCTTTTTAAACATTTGGAGCTTAGAAACAATCGGAGTATGGACTTTTATGGCCCAATAAATTTTAGTATAATAAAGTGCAAATTTTAAATATTTATCTAGGACTTCCGATGGGTTTGTGCAATTCTTCGTTCGCACATTTTCTTCCTATGTGGAGAAAATGAGCAACATCTTGGCTACCAAATCTCTTAAGAATTTTAATATAATAGAGATCCGGTGGATGGTGTTGCAACTAGGGATGTGCCTGATACAGATTTTGTCGGATAACCGGATTCCGGATATCCTGTAAAAAATAACAGCCGGATTCGGATATCCGATCGGATATCCGGTAGACTGCTGCCCTTAATAAATTTCACAATATTGTTTTTTGCCGGCTCGAGTTCACCTCGACCTCCGCACCGTTTCTGATGCTACAGAATTTACCACTTCGAANCTTATAAACAAACAAAAAACACTCTTCATCAAATTCTTTGCTTTTGAACAATCAAGATGTTTTGTTTTCTTACGTTAATTTTTGTTTAAATTATAAAGAACCCGCCTATTAACCTTTTTCGTTTCCGAACGCGTAGGTCTGCAATTTCGGCACGACGAAATGAAGAGCTGTGAATGTTCCAATAAATAGTTGCGGCATTGTTGTAATTTTTTCGGAACAGATTCGCACCGTCAGAATCGCACATGTGTGTTGATGCCTTATATGGACCTTACATGGTCACATTGTTTGATCAAACTGTCTTCTGTGTAATTAGATGGTTTAACTTACACGCTTCAAAAAACCCATCAAATTTCAGTTTTTCGTTTTGGATGAAGTTGAAGAGAAGCTTAAGAAAGCTTTGTATTCATTTGTTAATACTAATACTAAGTCGTATACTTTTTCCTTGTTCAATTATGTGTTTTTATTTAAATTATTGTGCACAGATATGTCTGTGTAATTAGATGGTTTGACTTACACACGTCAAAAAACCCATAAAATTTCAGTTTTTGTTGAAATAATTTATTAGTTCTAAAATGAAGTCGAATTATTTTCTTTTCTTGCTCATTTCTTCTTTTTATTTAAATTATCGGGCACTTGTTCTTTCACTTTGTTTATCATTTTGATCAAACAGCACTTTACACGGTCCACAGCACATGCCAAACGACTATCAAATGCAATGTAAACCGTATAAACTTATAATTGTGTAAACTTTATAAATGAACTGTCAAAATTTGTATGGAAACTCGTTTACACATTTCTGATACATTTATCCAGCGATTTCACTGAATAAACCTGATAAACTGAAGCCAATGCAACTCTGTCGCAAAAGGTATGAAATTGCGATTCACTTATCATAAGTATTTATAGAACTATTAATAAAAAAATTTACTTGATTATAGGACTAAACATTCAACAACGACAATGCTTCACTATTGCAACATTTTGTGACCAACGTTTCAAAACTCGTTTTTTTTCTGACGCCAATAAAGCTAAAAACTGGGTTGTTGATGAACTAATACGAAATTATAAATCAGTTAGCATGGAGAAACCAGTTGAATCACTTGAAAAATGCCGAACTATAGTGAAAGCTTCCATCGAAGATCGAGCTCACGAGGATATTTGGCAATGCTTTGAGGAAATCGCCAACGGCTCTGATGCTGATTCTAGTGTTTCTAGTGATATGGATAGCCAAACGATTGGTAGACAAGGCAGCGAACGTACAAGAAAAAAGGCAGCGATTTAGGAAATAGAAATAGAGAAATATTTGCAGCTACCTCTTATATCCAGACAAGAAGATCCCTTAACTTGGTGAAAGTATAGCCGCAAAGAATTTCCAACTTTGTTTACACTGGCAATGAAGTATCTCTGCGCGCCACCATCCTCAGGAACTCGGAAAGAGTATTTGGTGCATCGGGTAACATTTATGTTGAAAATAGAAATAGGTTGTTGCCCGATAATGCGGAAAATTTGATAACTAATTAGATACTATTAAATTGGATTACAAAAATACAAAATCTGGGTTAAATTTCTAAATTGAATCTTCTATTACCGATATCCGGAATCCGGCCGGATATTAGCCAGTATCCGGCCGGATAACCGGATAACCAAAAAACGGCCGGATAGGCTGGATTCCGGATATCTACCGGATACCCGGCACATCCCTAGTTGCAACTATGAGCTGCTCAGTTACGTGGCTTTATAAATTATTAACTCCAGTTTCCCTGCTCATCGGCAAGCCATTTTAAAAGCATCTCTTAGACCATTTCCTTCCCTACTAGGCATTTATAACCGCTTCCAGCTTTTTGATAAGACGAATAATTCATTCATATATCCGTAGCTTTGTAAATAAACTTTCACTTGTAATGAATACATATGTGCATTAGGGTGGTCCAAAAAAAAGTAAAGTCTGAATTTCAAAGCTCTCACCCCCTAGGATTATTCCATATCGAAAAAATATACCCCCTATTTCTTTATTTTAATTCAAAGTTTATTTTAGTCCATGTATTTTATATGGGAAAAAACAAATTTTCATAGAAATGGTATAGAATTCTTGAAAACCAATATTTTTACATCGGAAAGCTCTGGCTATCTTCACAAGACTTCCGATAATAATTCCCAAATGTTTATTTAACTATTTTTTAATACTAAAGACGTATGTTTGTGAATACATTTTATACATAAACTTTTTAGCTTTTTGATGTTCCATATCAAAAATTATTCGAACTCGTACACATTGGTACTTGTAATTTTAATCTGCTAAAAGCTTTAAACTTAAAAATCATTTACATGCATAAGCAAATCAGTTGTGCTCGGTTTGCGGGCATAAAAAAAAACACTGCAAAAATACTCCAACTGAAAATGTTGTGCTTGAGGTGAATGTAAAAATTTCTAAAAAAAATTTGATGAACGAAGGATAAACTTCGACAAACTTGATGTCGCATGTGCGCACACAAATACGCAAATGAATATCTAAACCTGTAAACATAAATAAAGCACGCATTTACGGTAGAGTTCATTTTATGCACAAAAACATGCAAACACATACAGAAGTATCTAAGCGTCATCGTACATACATATGTAAGTATCCATCACGAGCATCAACATATTCCCTGTAGGGAAACCCCGAACTTTATCAAAACTTTTTCAAAAGCAGCGATATGTGGTACTTTTAAAAAAACCGTTTTAGAAATCTATATCTAAAATGACGAATTTAGAACTGGTTCAAAACTATAGAAAAAGGGATGCAGAACGAACTAGATCTCATCTGGCGAACTTTGAACTGGTTCGAAACTACTGAAAAAGGGATGCAGCGGGGGGCTTGTTTACTTTAAATAGACTTTTGCTTGGCGGGTTTTTCGTTCAAATACGCTTTCAGTCTACACGTCGCAGATGCTTTTTCATAGTTTGGTAATACAAAACTAATATTTGTGTTAACATCGTAACATTTTGGGACATTCTGGAATATAACCAATAACAGTCAGCACCTCTGCAAATTACGCTACAGCCAAAGGTATTTAAACGTGTTTTCAAATGCAAAATTTAATTTACATTCATTCAAACAAATTTGATTTCAGATTGAAAATACATTTCTCTGCAAATAATTAAAAATTGCTAACATGGTAACCAAAAAAGAAAACATCTTGTTACTTTTTTCGTTTACAACTGGTTCGAAACTATAGAAAATGGGGTGCAAAGCGAACTAGAACCCATATGTCGAATTTAGGACTGGTTCTGAACTATAGAAAAGGTAATGCAGCGGGGGACAATTTCCAAATCCTATGACATCGCTGTGTTAAATTCGCCAGTTGTTTGCATGCAAAAGAGATTTATCGCGAACTAGTAGTGGTTCTAAATGTACTGGAAGCGCACCAGTTCAAAACTAGAGATTTTCCCCACAGGGTTTCCACTCATTCATACATACATACCTACATATGTACATATATAGATACTTATGTATGTATTTGCAGCAGTCAGTCAAATTTTTTTATGCTTCGCTTCCAGTCAAATAGCAAATTAATCCCAATTGTTTACCAAGCTAAATTGCAATATGCGAAAGAAGTGTCACTAGGGCTATTCGCGATTCGGTGCATAAGAGCTGACAAATTTATGCAATTGCAGAAATATGCCATGAATTGTGAGCGACCTTTATTAAACTGCCATGGCAAAGCTTTTGCAAAACAATTTTTGTGCATCAGCTTTGGTTTTGTTTATGAATGCAATGCATAGCATTTTTATGCTATGGATTTTCGGTATTGCAAATTTGCCAAGCCATGACAAATGCAAATGCGTGTATTTTGTTTGTGTATTGCAAATAATTTGCAATACAAATTTGCAATGCAATGATGCTAGGCCATTTGCACCAGATCGCGAATAGCCCTAATGACTCTTCAAAAGCTACGTACAATTTTTGGGCAAAATAGCTTACGGTATAAAAGAATGTTCGCCGGTATTTTGCTTAAAAAACTAAAACAAAAGAAAAACATTTTTAATTTTTGGTATTTGCCGAGGAGGATATGCACAGAGATAACGTACGTTGTGGTAAGCCAATACATACAGATGTTTTTTGTTTGTTCCCTTTTTACTCAGTCCTTTGAATTGAAATGCGGTTATATGGAAATCTACAAAGACATTCAATTATAAAATAGTTACTATAATAAAATTTGTACCAAAATCGAAAGTTGAACCCCTTCAGGAAGCTTTAACAAAGTTACAAAACAAGTTTCGCAACAGCAACCATGACAATTTAAGAAAATTTGCTCAAAACGTAATCATATGTACGAGTACATACATGTCTAGTGATGCTCCGAACATTTGCAAAATTTATACAGATTTTTTTGGTCAACATATATTTAAAACTACACAAATGCATACATATATACCAAGTTTTTCAATGCATGTGTTTATTGCTTATACTATCCCTGTAAACTATATTTTTAGAATACTCTAAATAGTAAATAAATATTAAAGAATTCATTTAAAAAGCATTAATAATTTAGGTGCCGATTTTTTGTCGAATTTTATAAGGTGACATGCTTTGAGCCCACCTTGATCCTTATATGACAAACTAATTTAGACAGATCTCTAAAACAACAGCAATATACAATTTTATTATCGCAACTTTAATTTCTATAATTTTCTTTTATAATTTCTTTAACAAATTATATAAGCAAATAGCCCCAAAAACAATTTAAAGTTGTACACAAATATATACAGTGGGCAATGGTGGTTAAATAATTCCAAAAATTTTTATTTTTAGATATTTCCAAGGTTAAATCAGCAAAGCAAATTTAATCTTTTTGTAGTTTAGCGAGCATTAAAAAAAAAACAAATTTAAAACAAGAAGCATTTAAAAATCTCTTGAAAGTGTATCGTATTCTCTAAACAGACTTTCTAAATTTTTTATTAGCAGAAAGAGTTGCTAGTAAAAGATGTGAATGTTATTGGAATTTAGTTTAATTTTTTTGCGAAAAAATATTTTTTTCAACAATTTTTTTTTTAAATGTGATTTTTATATTAAAATCCACTCACTGGCACTGTCATCGAAAATATTAATTTTATCATAATGTATCGCTTCTTAGTAAAATGTACTGTAAATTTCAAAGTAAGAAATAATATCTGGTGCTGTGACAGTTAAGTCAGATTCAGGTTCAAATATCAGAATGATAATTCTCGATTGCTTAGTAAAAGACCAGACTTAAAAAATTTGCCAAATGTAATTAACTTCTAAGCTTCGACAAAGTTCCCAGTTCCAAAACTTCCTCCTTCCTCGTTCCTACTTGAAAGTTCTTAGAGCATTCATTCTATTTATATATATGTAGAAACATGCACGCGTACTTGCACAAATATAACAACATACGTATGTATGCATATACATACATGCATATATACCGTGTAAATAAGTAATGGGTGATTTTTTTGAGGTTAGGATTTTCATGCATTAGTAT
>NW_016161245.1:0-15701 GCF_001687245.7 Rhagoletis zephyria
GTGCGGTGCTGCAGTCAGTCAGCCTGTCAGCGCACCTCAATGAAGTCAGTCAGTCAGTCAATTCCGAATGTGCACCAATTGTGGCAAACGTACTTTTAGTGCAACACACGCTTGCGCAGTGTAATAGACAGTCTGCAAAGTCAGTCAGCGAACCGTTGAAGCGGCGAGTCAGTAGTGAGCTTGTCACGTATTGAATTCGTATGCGACGCTCCCAGCACCCAGCAGGCACCCAAGTGAACCGAGTGAATATTTGTAAACAAGTAATAAATTTCTATATAAACTGTCGAGACAACTGAATAGTGAGTGAAAGATACAAATCGCACACTTCAACATCGACAACGCAGCGGTAAATTGACAGTTTTACGAGGGAGGCGCGAACAAAGAGGAGGGCAGCCGTTTAAAAAAAAAAAAACATTCGAGCATTGATGAAGCGCAGCTGCTTTGTGTGGCGGCAAGCAGAGTGGAGAACAGCCTACAGTAATTTCGAGTGTAAATAAAGCCGCTGATTCAATTCAAGCGCGTAACAAGCCCCAGCCAACGCGTATCCGCGTTCAAACGCACTGCCACGCCCATACGCGCATACGCCCATACGCCCACCCGCAGACTTTACAATACAAACATTTGTGCGACGTTGGCCTCCCGCTGATTCGGCGCACAGTTGTAGCGCTTAGCGCGGAGAAGGCGTAGTGGATATTTGCTGCCAGCTGTAACAAAAACAAAAAGTGTAATAAAGAATAATTATTTAAATTGAAATAAATTAAAAGTTAAAAAAATATGCAAGTTATTTTATAAGAAGAAAAAGAAATCACAAACTAAATTTATTTCTGTGCTCACGCGTACTAAACGATGACATGCTATCAACATTCTATTCAACAGTGCAAAAACAACATAAAGAACTATACACACCAGACTACAGTGAATAGAACGTCAATCGTCATCAGCCCCAACCTCAGCTTCAGGGGAAGAAGCTCGCTCTTGTTGTTGTCTCACCACTGGAGCGACATAAATCCAATGGAAAATGGTGTTCTATCACAGCAACAACAACAACAACAACAGCTACAGCAGAAGCAACAGTGGCGGCGACGAGCTCAACAACAGCGCACATAGTTCGCTGGCATCGGCGTCGGCGCTAACGTCAAAGCAACGCAGCAGCAGTTATAAGAAGTATCGACGCGCGAAACAGCTCCAAACTAGCAGCGTGTTCTGTGGCAATGATAGTTCTAATGCCACATTTTCGCTCGCCGCATCCGCACTGCCACCAGACACAGTGGCAACAGCGACGCCCAATGAGAACGCGCGCACGCCAACGCGCAACAATCGCACGCAAGCAGGCGCGTCATTGTCGTCATCATCCGTCTGTACTGCGTTGAGCGCCGGCTTTAGCACCTGCAGCGCGCTCAGTTTGTCGCTGAGCATCCTGCTGCTCTTGCGGTTAGCGCCCACTGTCAGCGGCCTCGCAGTCGGCGTTGACACCACCAATGCGAACATCACGGATTTGGGTAGTCCCGGTGGGTATTCAAAATAATGTTCAATTAAAACCATTTATTGCAGAAATTTTTATGAAATTAATCTATGTATTAGTACGTATTTTAATATCTAACACCTTTTAAACTTGTATCTACCTTCCATGTTTTTGAAACTGCTGCTGTTGTCGCCTATTGTATAAATTTCAATGAGATTTGTCAATATTTCGTTAAATGCTCTAAAGCCCGAAGCAGCTCGGCCTGAAAGACAGTGGATGATCTGCCCGCTGCATTGTTGGGTCCAAAAACACCTATTCTGTTTTCCATCCTTGACCTGTCTGTGTAACGATATATATCTGAGACTAAGGCCAAGAAGTCGTCCGCAAGTCCACAGGGCTCGGGAGGAAATGCAAAAAGTTTTGTTTTGATGGGAAATTGACTTTGTCACAATATTCAATCAATGTGCCTCCAAAGGTAACCGCACCAAGATTCTGCTCATATCTCCTGATTAACGGTATAAAAGCAGTACCCCAGTGGGTACACCCGTTTAATACCGCCCTCTAAGTATTACTGCCGCGTTTTCCTTTAACAATAATTACCAAGTCGTTTGCATAAACAACGGCGCTATGCCCAAAACTCCTGTATTTTAATTGGAACGTCTCTCATCACTACAGAACAAAATAAGGGTGTAAGATTCCCCCAGTAAGAGTGTAAGTAGGTATGATGTAAGGGAGTTGAAAATCTCATTGCCCGATTTAGAAATACTTAGATACTCTAAGTAAACGGATATAATTCCACGTATAAAAGGCCCCAAAGGGATTGACTAGGCTAGGCGATTAGTGCTGGAAAGAAACAACCACCACATTCTGCTTTAAATTGTTCAAAGGTCTCTACCGCTATCCGTACTGCTTCAATGTCAAAGATAAAGCCAGAACTGCTAGGTCTTCTCACTCTGCGGAACCTATGCTTCGAAGTGGCTCAAGTCAGGCGATCCCGCTCCACGTAAGAACCTAGAAAATAAACTTGAAGCAAGTATTTCAGAAGTCCACTGTCGTTGTTAGTAATAAGGGTGCCATTTTGCCTCCTTAAAAGTTGTATCCCATTGAAATGTTTCCTCAATAAAACTTTCTAGTACCTCTTCTTTTATAGCGGCAATGAATGTGCCTATTAAAGCCTTTTTTGTACCCTTTTATCGGTACCTAGCGCCTAACACCTTTCATAGTAGAGAGAGATTGTGTCCCATTTAATTTATAAGGCATAGCCATCTTTTGAATTTACTGCAAATAATACAAGTAAGCAACAAAAAAAAACAATTTTTCAATTGTGTAACACCACCTAGGGCACTCCGTTTGCCACCATTCCACTTTTCCCCGCCCTAACCAGCTCCTAGTTAAATTTACTAAACATCGATGTTCCATTGGCCCGTATTGCCTCTGATTAAACAATATAGCGCGCTCTGTGTACCACAATTTCCTGCTCCCAACTCATTCATTTGCACAATCAGCAGGTCAGCAGCTGCCAAGAATGTAGGCTAGCCACTTGAGCACCCACCGTGCGCCTCCCACCTCCCAACCGCAGGCAAAGTTCAGTAGCCGAGTCGTTCATGCGCTGCTGGCAATTGCCAGTTGTCGCACGAGTTCTCGGCCGTCAGTCTGTTTGCTTGTCACGTCCTTTCCTTTGTATATACGTGAATGCAATAGTTGTTGCCGCACTGACACTTAGTACTTAGTTTCATTTTCGTTTTCATTTCCATTTAATTTGTTTTTCTTTCTCTTCATTTCTTTTGGTTTCTTCTGTTCTCATTGATTTGTTGTTGTTGTTTTTTCTGTCACTTTTTTACGTTTTTTTTTTGTTATTTTACACCTGTTTCTGCAACGCCTGTCACACTTTCGCATTTTATTCCATTTCCTTTGCAATATCAAGCACCCACCACCGCAGCCATTTCCATTTACACTCGACGTTACCTCAAAGCTATTGCTCTCCGCCCAACAGCCTGGCCTGGCCGCACTCAGCCATACACTGGCTCTAAGCATCAATTAACCCAATTTTCAAATCCATTTGCACCGCTACGCCACAAAATTGCAGAGCAGTGGGCGGTGTGCGGTGTGCGGCGGAGAGTTGCTTGCGAGCAAACGTGTGGAAGAGAGTGTGGAGTGCGATCCCCACATCTCACCAGACCGCTCGACCACCTGCCTGCCTGCCTGCCTACTTTTGCCTATTTCATTTTACTTTGTCCCCCCCTGTTGTGTAAGCTATATGCTTTTTGACCAGGCAGTTCCAGGAGCACCTCACACCTCGATTCCCAATGGCATTGTAGGCCCTGCCGAGCCACATCGCCACCCCCACTCACAGACCTCAAAGTACATATTTACGCAAGAGAAAGTATGTGCAACATGAAGGACTTAATTCACAAAGACACGTTTACCAATGGTGGCAACAGCAGCAGCAGAAGCTTTAGCAATTGTTGGCCATTTTCAGCCAATTCTATGTATGATTTTGTTACTTTTTTCAATTCCGTACTGCTACCAACTTTATTTTTCTCATTTCTTGTTATCACTGCCCCTGGCGGAGCATTTAAGTCTATTTGCAGAGTTGTTGTTGTCAACATCGTCGCCTTCGTCGTCGTCGTAGTTGATTTGGTTTGGTTGGAATTGGATTGGTTTAGATTGGATTGCCATTGGATTTGCAAGCGATAAGCGAATGAAATCAACACTGGAATCGGTTGATATCGGAACGACTTACAAAATACCTGACTAATATTCTTTATTCTCTTTTTAATTAAAATATAATCGGATTTTCTTTGCAGCATTTTAACCGTTTCAATTTTAGCGAAAATAATCCACTTTTTTCTAGATTTTCAGCGCAACGAAATAATACATATATAATCCATTTATTTACAGAACGGTCAGCAAAGCCAGGGTGGAAAACTTTTATGCTGCAGATATAATATTTTTCTTTTCCAATTTCTAGGATATAAGTAAAACACACTTTGAATTTCCCTACAGATTTCAAGTAAACGGGCCAATATGAAAATTAGCTTCAGATCGTTTTAAATTATGGGAGCGCGCAAAACAATGCTGGTGATTTAAGATTTAAAAGATGCCGTTTTTTTTCGTTGCAGAAATTGGCGGATGTTCGTTAATCAGTGACTTGGATCGTAGACCATTTGTATTTTCTATCTTTCTATCTTCTTTTAAGCAAAGCTCAGCAGCTGCATCTTAGACTGAGTAGATTAGAACGTGGACTCGGATGCATTAATTGGAAGGAGAAGAACCAGAAAGCCGAAACTTCGCTTTGATGACACCGAACGAAGCCGATTTATGAACGGAAAGAAACACTCTGGTTTAGCAGCACAATCTCCAGCGGTCAAAATATTCGTGTGGACGAAGGCGGGTGGAGCTATTCAGAAAAATCTCTCCCAAACAGTGTAGATGTATGCGTAGATGTTAAGTTGCTCAAAATCTCTGAGCATAATAATATATACGGGATGTCCAAATCAAAAGCTGTTGTCAGCAAAGTTTAATAGTTTTATGCAAAAAAATTGCTTTTTAATAAATTCGCTTTTAGATTTTTTATAGTGATCATACGTACTTGATTTATGCGTTTTTGATACATCAATGCAATTTAAAAATACAGACATAAACTTTGAATAAAAAGCATAGAAAGTTGTAAATTGAGTGCATTCTCCACTTATATTCAAATAAAATTGGAAGTAGTCAAAAATTACATAGAAAAGTAAAGCTTTTTTTGTTCTACAGATTAGGTTGTGTTCGCTGCCACTGTTAATAAGGAATGTACGAGAAGACCCATGTTTTGTTCTTGCTTCTTGCTCTCTACCTCCATCTCGTTCATACAAATTCGACATAAATCCTTAGAAAGGATTCCATTTTTGGTTATACAGAAATCGGTGATAATATCAACCACTTAGCTAAGGGATAGACGATCAAGGAGAACTAGAGACTTATATATGTTTTCATCTACTATTCTTGGCCAAATTCGGATTACAAGTGCATTCCTTGGCTTGTTTCATGACAAACAGAATTGCTCTATTGCAAGTTAGTTCTACTCTTTTCCAACTCGACCGCAAATATATCAGTGCCAGGAAGGGCAGACTGTATTTGTTTCAATTGCTTCCTTCGAAGAAGTATGATTGCACGGTAAAGATTTATGAGAGCCAAACTGCGATTTTTAAATGTTAATCGAGCGTCCACTTGAATGAGAGTACCTAGGCTAAAGAGAAATCTTTTTGGTTGTTTTTGTTTCCGACCGGGTAGGAGTAGCTATGATGTATTGTGGAATGATTTTCCGTCATCCCTTGTCCAATTTGGTCAAACCGGTTTAGGCGTTGTGCCAACTTCAGTGTAATTTTTCTTTCTGAGTAGTTCGTGTTTTCGTCCGCTTTTATATGTATGTAGATATCTTCGACTCAACTGCCTTTAGGTCAGGTATGCCTAGCTAAGTTCGTCAGTTTTTGCTATCGGAACACTTCTGACATATATTTTTAATTACATCTTCACCAATAAATTTTCACTAATATTTGTCTGGCTTCAGTAGCTGTTTTGTAGTGTTAAAACGCGACTTCCAAATAAAGGCAGAAACGTTTTTTTTTTTAATTTTATAAAAAATGTTTTAAATTTTATAAAAAATGTTTTTAAGACTGCGATAAGGATTTAAAAATGGAATCAGAGGACAACGACCAAGTGTCGAGATAAGTTGTTTTGTCAAATTTAGTAATTTTTAAGCAAAAAACACAACCGACTTCAATTCTCATGTAAAAATTTAAGATTTCCGTAAATTTCTTCATGATCCAATGAACGGAGCTAAGCCCAATTAGAATGGGACCACCTCTGAGGTACCATCTTTCCTTTAAAAAAAAGAGTTATAGAAGTCGGTTAACGTGGTCCAAAGTTATGCGGTTACATAAAAGAAAGAATCAAATATTCCAACGAATTGATAACCTCCTCCGTTTTGTAAAGTCGGTTAAAAACTGTGTAATCCTATCTTACATCTTTACTGGTATTTTATATGTACAAGCGCGTATTTATAAAAAAATAAAAAGTGCGTATTCATAAAATATGTGATAGGTGTATGTATGCATTAAGCAACACTACAAAAAAGTATACATATATGTATGTATGTATGCATATCTAATCCCTTTGTCCTACCTGAGGGCATTGCTCTCAATTCAATCCCTTCTAAAATTTCACATGACAACACATTTTTTCATACTGCATGTATGTATGGATGTGTGAAGAAGCCATTTGAACCTGTCACAATATTAAATTTCAATTAACGCTATGACAAATATCTTTATTTTGCAAATTTTTCGTGGTCTACAAATGCTAAAAACAATTTGCATTTGTTCACCTTTGACTAGTTGCATTAAGTGCACAGTGATTTGGCATAACTGCCAGTAGACCACCGACACACTTCGACCACTTTTAACAGTTTTTACAGCCTAATTATTTATGCATATTTAATTAAATGAATTTATTTTGCGGTTTTTAATTTCCATTCTGCGTTATTATTTAATTAAATTACATTTTAATGCAACACTCATATAAATCACAAACATATGTAGCTGCAGAGAGATATGCATAAATACATACATATACATATACATATGTACATTAGGGCATACATACCGACATACATAGGAACTACGAAGTTCAAGTTACAACTGTCATTGTAATTATATTTAATCAACTAAATATTTATGCGACTTATATATATATGTACATATATACACATACATATGTGCATTAGACTGTCCCAAAAAAAAACAAAATTGTTTTTTAACGCATACCCCCTAATTTTATTGGTTTGGACTTAAAAACTAGCCAAATAAAATTTGATGCAATACGGATCACGGCAACCCGTGCCAATTTGCAGTCAAACTTATCAGAATAATCTTTGTGCAGTTCGCGTGTTTTGTTAACTTACTCATTTTACTTATTAGGACATAAAATTTAGTAAATCTACGTTTTTAGTTTTTTTTTACCAAGTACTGAGGATTTTTTCCAAAGGACCATAAATTGTAATATGTTTCCAAAACCATACAAAAAATATGGAAATATGGGTATCATTTAAAAGAAAAATTCAAAACAAGGTTAATTATAACGTTTGTTTTCAATTATCCTTTTGGGACATGTCAAAAATATCCTTTAAAAATATTATCCTTCAAGATTTTTAATTTTTAATGCATTTTGGAGAATCTACGTCTAATATAATATAATATAAAAGGATATTGAAGGATAAAAATTGCAAAAATATATTTCAGTTTAATTAATTTTTTTGATATCCAAACAAAATTTTTTCCATACATTCGTGGGGCAGTCTAATGTACATATGTACATAGCAGTTATCTGAGATCAGCAACATTTTTTGTAAAATTCATAATTAGTAATTAACCAAATATTGTGGTATTTGATGATGAATTAGTAAAATTGTGTAAAAAATACTCATAAATTATATTTTTTCGTGTGCCATGTTAAACTGCGAGATATGTCCATACATACATATCGACGGTCCTCTGCAAGAATGGCACAACTTAGAATCCAAAAAAAAAACAACACTACTGTTAAGTGTTTCATGTCTCTAATCCTGGTTTAATGTATGTCTAATCCTTATTAAAGTAAGAAGTAGTAAAGCAAGAAGTAAGAATTAGACGTGAATCGGACAAAGATTAGAGACATGAGACACTTAACAATAGAAATGGTTTTATTTTTTATTTTATTTTTTTATTTGGGGTTGTGCCGTTATTGCAGAGGGCCATCGATATGTATACCCACGCAGATTACGTACTTTCTAGTTACTTACAAACATACATATGTATAAAGAAAATTGTTTAAAAATAATCGAACTTTTTATTTAGTCTAAAATTTTTCTATCAAAAAATTATAATATTTTAGATATTAATTAACTCATTATTATTTAGTGTTTAGGTTAAATGATCTGATATAAAAATAAACAAAACAATACTGTATTGCAAACCCGAAATCAATAAGACTTTCATTTCGATAACTAAATGGTGGCAAAATCGGGGAAACGATAATCTCATCGACAAGATGATTTGATATGTACCCTAATACGCCCAAGAAGACTTCAGGGAGATATAATTGAACCCTAGAAAGGTAATCCTCGTAAATTTTGCTAGTGAATTTTCTTTATTCAACCATATTGCTCTGAGCATCGAGCTAAACTTTGCCATAACTGTAGTAAAAATATCAAACTGTTTTGAATAATTTTTAAATCAAATAATTAAAAAAAAAACCTAAAAAATTGCATATGTACTTTGAATCTTAAAAGAATTGTTAATGTTTTTAGTAGTACAATTTACCGAGTTTAGCTTAGAACGTAATTGCTAAAGAGTTTACCGTTCTAGGGCTAAAATACTTATCCTAGCAGAAAAAGAACAAACAAAGTAAGTACCTCAATGAATGCGTTTTCAAAATCGCACTAACCTTTCGGCGAATAACCAAAAAAAAATACTTTGTATACCAAAAATTCGAAAATGGCAATGCGATTGCCACTGCCTCAGGTGAATGACTAATATCGTGCATATCTCTTCGTAAATCAAAAATCATTTTTCATTTAACATAATAATTTAGTTTTAATTAAAATCAATCAGCTTTTAAGGCCCATTTATCTACATACAAACTTAACCGACTTAAATCCGGACCAAAATTTGTATGTGATATCTTCGACTATTGAAGTATCGATTTTGGATATTAGACGAAACAAAAATTTATTTTAATTTTTTGAGTCCTCATAGAGGAATCTGAACTTTGCCCCCTGTGCGACACAGCTTAACCTCCTCCACTTGGGACCAAAATTTATATGCGATAATATGACTATAGTAGCATCGACGTAGGGGTTGAGGCTTATGTAAAAATTAGCTTCCTACATTTAAGGACCACCTTAAGGTACATACATAAATATTAGGGCCATCATCGTCCATTACTACGTATTTAGTTTCCCTCATTGAACCTTTTACACATTTGAAAGTTAAGTTATTATTCGCAGATAGCTTAACTTGAGGAATTTCATTCAATTATATTTAATCGCTTCTTCTTGTTCTACATACGTACAAACGTATTTCAGGAACTTTGAGAGCACTTTTGCAAAGCACAACATAAATTCTGTTTTGGCAGCAAAGTTTGCACAAAATTTTAAGTGAAGTATTTTATTACCGTAACTTTTTATCGACACTCTTCTTAGCAACCAGATAATAACCAATTTCCAACACTGCACCGCACCACATCCGTCGCAGCAGCAGCAGCAACAGCAACAGTACCTAAATAACCACTGTTTTGTGCACTCCCTCCCCTCCCTCTCTTCGCCCGGCGGCTGTTCATCGGGGCTTGCAGCATAGCCGCGTTCATAATCGCATTTCTCGTCAATACAGAAAACAGAAAATTTTTAATAGCTCCGACGTGTTTACTCATATTTTATTACTAAGTATGCTCGAGTAGCGGTACATTGCAGTTATTCATCTACAACGGGTATCTGCTCAATCGCTGGTGAGACGAGTATTAAAGCGTCTTGTCTTATCCGCACTTTTCTTTGCCACAATCAGCGTTGCCGTTTCGATACAATTGTATCATTTTTGATACCTTTTTTTCTAAATTTTAAGATTTGATTTAAAGGCAAATCATTTTTTTTCTTGTTATTTAAAGTCTTAAAATTTTATATGTAGATATTTATAAGTTTGATTTGGTAACTCTTATAAGGGGAAATACAACCCGGACTTTATTTGCACACACCCTATAACAGCCCCTAAACCACGGTCGTTTTTGTGGTGTATAGGGTTGTTTGTATTAAATTAAACAGTTATTGCGATAAAATCAAAATCATTTTGATATTTTGCTAATTCTTGTGTTATTGTACAATAACTTGTATTGTGTATGGCGACTACTGCGCAGTCTTTAGACTACTTTGCATTTCGGCTTCCAGGTCGTGCTGTAAAATATGGAAAAGAGCGTAGAAAAAATTAAATTTTTTTAATACAAAAATATACATCATATCATATCATATTTCTTGCACATATTTACTTGACCAACGTTTCTCCAAATTAATTTTGTGCAATTTTATTGTGCAGTAATTTCACCAATATTTACTTGTGCAAGTCTCGGGTTGCGTAATGATTTTGTCTAGTTTAGGGGCCCTATAAGCTTGCTTTTCGTTATACAAATAAGCATACAGATTCTGTTTTTGTCAAAGCAAGTAATATAAAAGTTTTTCTTAACTATGGATTTAATTACAAAATTTTATTTATAATTTGTTTTTCAAATAAAAGTTTAAAAGAAACCAGTTTTGTTTGCTTTTTATACTTTTTCTGCTTGGCAACTGATACTTTTTTTTTCAAGCCCGCGGCAACGCTGGCCACAATTCAATTCAACGGCTTACAAACCTACAAGCTTACAAACGCACTACGTACTCGTACAATAAATGCAAGCGAGTGTGAGAGAGAGATTGTTGCTGTTGCAAAAGTTGTTTT
The DNA here is from genome assembly GCF_001687245.7 of Rhagoletis zephyria. Lineage (NCBI taxonomy): Eukaryota > Metazoa > Arthropoda > Insecta > Diptera > Tephritidae > Rhagoletis > Rhagoletis zephyria. The sequence goes on from NW_016161245.1 coordinate 10,963, forward strand.
TTTCGCATCAGTATTTTTTTTTTGTCTAATACGCGCTGCGAAAACTCTTACCTTAATTGCTGTAACTTTATGCGCAAAACTTCAGCGACGTAGCGACTCTGTCGTGTTGCAATACTGTCGGCGTGGCAAAGTGAGGTTAGGTGAGAAGTGGAAGACTCGGCAAAACTCTTTCACAGCTTTCTATTTCGTTACATATATAAGTATGTAAGTATGTATTTTGTTTACGTCTTCTCGAGTGTTGGTTCTGTTCGCGAATTTAGCTGACAATTGCAATTAATTAAAAAATTGTTTAAAACAACAAAGTGGCATCAACTCTATCGACAACTAAATATTGGATGGAGCGAAAAAAATCTTCTTAAGTTCAAATACCCAGGCTTTATTTTGATTGAAGTCAAGAAAAACGTATTTTTATTGCTTAAGTTTAACCATATCCCAATTACTCCGAAAGTATGTATATTGGCACAAAATACCAATTTTATAATTTTCGTGACTCCATATTTGTGCATCACATACCATATTTGTCCTTTTTTTCATAAAACGAAAGAAAGGCATTTATATTTCAGATTGGCTCTTGTTTGCGATCGATTGCTAAATTTGCAGAATTTTCATTTGTTAAAATTTTGATACTTTTTTCATTCCAATTAAATAAATAACTTAAAAATATGTAGCTTTTAAAATTTATCTGCCCTTTAAATATAAATTTTGTTCTAAAAAAAATGTATTTGAATGGCAAATCTACGTTTAAAAGCTACTTGAGCAGACGACCCTAACTATGCTAAGAATACATGGGTTATCATCAAATCTGTTCAATGTCGGTTGCGATTGCAGCTTTTGGATACCACCACTGTAATGTGTATTGTGGTGAGACGCTAGGTTGCCGAAGTGCAAATTTTCGACGAAATTTTTCTCCCACGAACTTGTGCAAGGCACCTGTAGGGGGCGTGGTGCGGTCCAATAGTCTTCTTACCATATCCCGTTCATCGCATGCCTTGGGTGGCGGTAATGTCGGTCTATGCCCTCACGAGGAAGATAATACTATATAAATGGATTATATATATAAAAAAAAATGAAGAACTGAACCTTTCCCCAGGTGGTTGTAAGTAATTTTTAGTGCTTTTAGGTGGAAGAAAGAGCATTTAGTGATGTAATAAACAAATTTTAATCTGCCTCTCTGGACAAGAACTGGAACACGACTTCCGAATCGTATTTCAGACGCAATTTCCTGCAGTGGCATTTCGCTCGTCGCTCTGGGGGAAACTTCAACTTGATATTCCGAAGCAATTAAAATGTAGAAAAGTTATGCGCGCGCACGGCCAACAACAAAACTAACACTTGTATGGCATTCATTATTTTTTGAAAAATAAAAAAAAAGCACAACAACATAAACACTAAAACAAAACAATTGTTTGCAAAACTAAAGTGGGGGAAAGGATTCCCACAAATTAAAAAAAAAAAGCAAAAACGCAGAAAGAATTGAAATAAAGTTGACGGAAAAATAGATGGAAAAATTGAATTCCGCGCAAAGGTTGCAGCAAACTTTGTCAATTTTGTTGTTAGTTGCACTTAACGTTAGCAACCAACCCAACAACAAGTGCAACAACAACTAGCGCAAGGGGATAAATAAAAAGCAAATATTTCTCGTTGTTCGTATTTACAATGCCGCTGCTTTATCATCGACAGCTGCAGCCTAGAGGGAGGTAGTCAGGATTCACCGGCAGGGCAGGGCAGGGTAGCGGCGCTTCACTGGATGTCACTGTTGTTTGCTTTAATTTGTGTTGTTGCTGCTGCCAGCGCGATGATTGTTTCCACGTTTAAGCTTCTTAAACAATGCATGCACTAGCAGGAGTAACTTGTTGCACTCTCCAACTTTCAGCCTTCGGTGGCGGCCCCTATCTCTCTCTCTCTTTTGTTTGCACTTCTTGCCTCCGGTTATCAACTTTTGGTTGGTTGGTTCCTCCCCTCCCATCTTAAATGTTGCAAACTTCAAATGTCGGACGTTATTGAAATGACATTGTCCATTTTCATTTAATTTTCGAATCTAAGCATAGCTTTCGCTGTAAAAAATGCATTAAATATGCATTCATAACTTATTAAACCATTGAAGGGGGAATAATAAAAAATTAGTTAGTTGAAGCAAGATTTTATTCTATTAAAATTTATTGCAACTAGAGGTGATAAGCGCATACGAAGATATCTGAGTATATACATAAGCTCTTCATTGAAAATTGAATATTTGATCATTTCATTCTCCGGCACATAAATAGCTCATAAATCACGGAAAATACTTAAAAGTAATCAACTTGTCAACTTGGGTTCTTCATAAAAAGGGAATTCTATAAACTAGCGGCGTCATATAATGGAGCAGCGAATTCTTAGTCAATAAAAGTATGTAGCTAAATTTAAAGCACAATTTTCTGTACATAGTAGATTATATCCTCCTTAGAAGCCCTGGTGCAAATTTCATTCATAGCTTCTCTTAGAGCTCCCACAGCCACTTACACGACTAAAGGAAATGGGGTACAACAGTGAACCCCGTGTAAGTGCCTCTCCTGTTTAGTGTAGGCTGCCAGATGACCTGGTTTTCCAGGAGTTGTCCTGGTTTTAGACAAATCACCCTGGCGTGCTGGTCCACACTTAAATTGGCCTGTTTTTTTTAATGAAGGTCAATGCAGACACCGATTTCCTTTTTTACAGATTTTTGCTATGAATAAAAGGTTAAGTTTCTGTTATTAATAATCGGAAATTAATAACGAAACGTTAGTCTAAAATTGAACAATATCTGGTGAGTTTACCTTCTTAATATTTAGTTTATTTGGTTAAAATCTTATTTTTTTATCGTCAGGTTAACGGTAAAACAAGTGCAAGTTCCTGAACAGGTACACGGCTAAGGGGTCATACATACTATCCAGTAGATAATTTCAGGAGTTAAAATCCAATCCAAAAGGCCTCTCTAAAAGTTAAATTTTGCTTTCTTTTTTGTATGGAGTGGCACAAATTGAAGGGCTTCTGCTTTCGCTACCCAAAGAAGTGCATCCTGAATGGCTTTTGTAGAGCGTACTACGCCTTTTGCAATTTATTAAAGGTTCATAACAAAAAATATATTTTATTGAGACTTAAAATGCTTATTGAATTTCATTTCGAAGGCTGAGTGGAAGATCGACCTATGTCGGCAGCGAATTCGAAAACGCACAGATGGCTAACGCCCAACGTCCCATATAAGGGTAATTTAGAGAAATACGAATTCTTCGATAAATCAGTAACCACTCCAGCGAATTGATTCAAAATTGATGTTTGCAATAATTCTTTAGCATAAAATACGTGTATAACACGTGTGACCACATATGTGTATCTCCGTAACCGTTCCACCAATTTGTACCAAACTCGGTATAAATACATATTGTACTTGCCTCGTGAAAGCAGCATGTAAATTTCAGAAATGTTTAAACTTCGATATTTCGACATTTTACGACTCTAATTTACTCAAAATTGATACCCTCAAAAATCCTTGAAATAATATTTTTACGGAATTTTGTAAAATGGGCGTGATTCCGCCACTTTATAACTATTTAAGTTTATCTCATTAAGTCTAACTGAAGAATCGAAGATGTTTGATAAAACCACCCCTGTTTACTATGTAACAGTAGTTTTCGGAAAGGTGAAAAAACTAGATTTAATGGATACGCCGCCGGGTATTTAATGTTCGGCTTCGCCCGAACTTAGACTTTTTATTACAAGCTGTTATTGTGTTTCACCTGTGTGTAACCAAATCTTGCAATCAATTTTTTAACCAACCTCGCTATGAGCTAGAAGTTAACTCAGAACCCGATGACAATGCAATGTGTAAGATGTATTAATCCGCTAGGTGGCGCGGGTGTCGATATATTTGAAAACCCCATATTTATAGACCGATATGGTTCATATTCGGAATGTATTTTACCTACAGGAAAAGGAAACTACCCAAAAAAAGGAATACACAGTAGGTGGCGCTGGGGTCGAGATATTTTGAAACCCCGTTCGATTTTTTTTTTCATATTTATATTAGAACGTATATTACTTAAGTGGAAATAAATATCTCCACAAAAAATTTAGCCGTTTTGTAGCGGTCGATTTTTTTACTAATCACTAATAAAAGCTTGTCTTTGGAAAAAAGTTTTTAGTTCACTTGTTTGTATCTATCTAATGCCGCCGATGTTGTACTAGGAACAAAATAAACTAAAAAAAATGAATGAAAGACTAGACTTTTGTGAAGAGGAAGGCTTTCCAGTGACACTTTCGGCCTTGCAACGTGTTACATATTTAGGGCCGGTTACTCAATAACTATGTAACGTCGATAACTATGTTCAACCGGAGATTAGTGTTAACCAGACATTGAGTAACCGACCCTTAATGTAATTTGTTAGCCAAAGAGATTGTCAAGTCTTCAATACTTTGTATACACCACATTTAACGGTTATTATTCCGTTATTAAACGAATTTTATGTTGTGTTTCTAGCAGCAAGTGAAGCTGTTGCTTTTGCCATTACCGCGGCCAAACACCACCCATTCTAGTTTATTTCATTTTAATCAATACCATTTATCAAACCCCAAGATGCCATTAAAAATAGCATGCTGCCATTAGTCAGTACATTTCTAACACAGGTATCAACAACAACAATGCAACGCTGGAAGCAGCTGGCAATTCTTAGGCAAAGCTCAACAACCTGTTTTTAGCAGTAAATGCACCGCATATGTATGTATGT
>NW_016161245.1:16511-53706 GCF_001687245.7 Rhagoletis zephyria
TGTGTATACCAGTATTTATCCATATGCATACATACAGAGTTTTTATCTGCATATTATGTATGGCATTTGCGTTACCCACCTTAGCTCACCTCAGACCAGCCCAAACCCACCGCAGTTACTCCCATTTCGCTGTTTATTAACTTCGTCAATTATGCAAGAGTACCCAAAGCTATTCAACCGGTTTGAAGGATAATTTGTCGCGGCACCACAGTTGTGCAAACGGAAATACCCATGACAGACAACAATGCATATACGCATGTACATTAGGGTGGTCCAAAATGCATCTAAAAAAAAAAGTAAAGTCGGAATTTTTATGCTCTCACCCTCTGGGATTGCTCTATACCGAAAAAATATACCCTTCTTTTTTTTTAAATCAAAAAATACTTAAAGCCCTTTTATATGGAAAAAACAGCTTTTCGTGGAAATGATATGAAATTCTTGAAAATCACTATTTTTCGACCGGAAAACACTGTTTCTTTGCAGGACACTCCCGTTAACAATCTTTTTGAAGCATTTTTTTCATAGTATCTATATTTTATAGGGCCGCCAAAACCCCTAGAAAATGCCAGTAAATCCAGTGGGGGATAAATGAAAAAAAAAACTTTAGTATTAAACAGTGGTTAAATAAACAATTGGGTATTGTTATTGGAAATCTCCTGAATAGAACCATAGTTTTCCGATTGAAAAATACTGATTTTTAAGAATTCCATGCCATCTCCAAGAAAAATTGTTTTTTTTTTTCACATAAAATACATGGAAAACTGTAAGCGCTTTGAGCGACCTCTAAATAGTTTATAACTACAGTTAATAGGGGTATATTTTTTCGATATAGAACAATCCTAGGGGGTGATAGCATTAAAATTCCAACTTTAGTTATTACACCCTAATGTACATGCTCGTATGCACGCTAAATAAAGAACGGAATGATGTGGAATGAAGCAGTGCCAATGCACTCCGACGACTTTGACACCTGATAGATCAAAGCGGTTTCGCGCGCTTTCTATTCATTATTCATTTGCTAAGTGGTGTACTCGTTCGTGCACATACAATTATTTATGGATACCTACATCATACATACATATGTATTTATGCTTTGTTAGCGTTTATCGATTTGAATATTTGCCTTTATTGCTGGCATTGTAGTTTGGATTGGTGCCCAGTTGGAATTATGTAGTTCGTTTTAGTTAGCAGACATTGGACCCAATCCTGCAATTTTTTGTGACTCCAACACTCTTTTCGATGACCATTCAATTTTAAATCAGATGCTCATTTACTTTACAACCAATTCTGGCAATCGGAAAAGCATTGAATAGCACTGAACGTACACTTTAAGCTATCCTGCTGGGAAACCGCGGACTATTGAATCAAATTTCTAGTACCGTACTAGATCTTTATCGCCAAAAACGAACGAGTCCGATAGTAACTAGATCCCCACCAGTCCAAAATCAGCGAAATGTGGTACATTTAAAAACACATATTTTATTTCACTTTTTCTATTAGAAATCTATATCTAAGGTGACGAATTTAGAACTGGTTCGGAACTATAGAAAAGGGATGCAGTGGGCGCTTGTTTACTTTACATAGATATGTGTTTGGCGGCTTTTTCGTTCAAATACGCTTTCATTCTGCACTTCGCAGATGCTTTTTCATAGCTTGATAAAACAAAAAGAAAATTGTGTTAACATTTTAATATCTTGGGATCTTCTGGAATCTAACCAATAATAGAAAGCACCTCTGCAAACTCAGCTACAGCTAAAGGTATGTAAACGGACATTTCTTACAATAATTCAAACGAATTTAATTTCAAATTGAAAACACATTTCTTTGCAAATAATTTGAAATCGCACAGACGGAGGAGCCGAAAAAATTAAAAAATCTTGATACTTTTTAACCGACTTCCAAAAAAGAAGAAGGTTATCAATTCGTCAGAATATTGTTTTATCTATGTTGCCGCATAACTTTGGACCACGTCAACCGATAATTCGATAATTCTTTTTCTAAATTTTTATATGAGAGTTGAAGTCAGTTATGATTTTTGATTAAAAATTACTTGTTTCTTCTTGGGACTAGTTAGGAACTATCGAGAAAGCAATGCAGCGGGAGGCAATTGACACTTCCTAGGACATCGCCATGTTAAATTCGCCAGTTGCTTGCATGCAAAAGAGATTTATCGCGAACCAGTACTGGGTCTAAATGTACTAGAAGCGCACCAGTTCAGACCTAGAGATTTTCCCCACAGGGTACATACAAACATACATATTTAAGTACGTAATTAAATAACTTAGAAGCTTTAATGCGCATTTTGAACAAAGCTTCTATTGTCAAATGTGATCTATCTACTAATTAATTAAATTAAATACCATTCATAAAGAGGCAAGTCTACTAACGCCAATTAATTGAAGCTGAACATAATGCAATTTAATTCAAAAATATCGTCGCAAAAATATCGAATAGTGATTTACTCGCTTTAATTGAAAATTCATATCAATATCCATATATACATATATACGTATGGACATACATGCAAGGTAAAAGCATCCCCTTTATCTGCGTTCTACCTTTGAGAGCTCATCTGTTTTACTCCGGCATTAAGACAACAAAGTAACAATACATTATTGGGTATGTATGTATGTATGTATGTATGTAGGTGCAACGAAGCGGCTGCATGACAGTAGCAAAATTTTCGCCAACAACACATATCGCCGCCATCAAGAATGACACAACAACAAAAATCTTCTGCCCCGCCCTTTTCTTTTGTTTATTTATTGAATGGAAGAATAATATATATGTATGTACATTAGATGCATCACTCCCCTACAAAAAAAAATCGGTGCTATTTTTCCACTGGAATTATAAAATCTATTATATTTTAAGACGTCCACCAAAATATTTCGGAAAAATATTAAGATTTAAGTGAGCTGGACCGATTTGAAAACACCTCCAAAAATGGTGTTTTTTTATGAATAAAAGTAGTTTCTTAAAGATTTTTTTTTGAAAAAATCCCCTCAAATTACAAAACGGTGTAAGCTTAAAATATTGGCATAAAAATATTAAAAAAAAATTTAAAAAAAAATTTTGAACGGAATCGTAATGATTTTTGATGCTGTTTTTTTTAACATTTTTCAAAGATTGGTATAAGAAAAACTTGGATAACTGAACCTAAACTCTTCCGAGATCCCATAAGTTAAAATCAGAACATTTTTGGCCCAGTTATTCAAGTTTTTCGTAAATCAATCTTTGAAAAAGTAAAAAAACAGCATCAAAAATCTCGTTCTTACGATTCCGTTGAAAAGATTTTTAAATATTTTTATGCAGATTTTTTAAGCTTAATCTAATTTGTCATCTGAGGGGACTTTTTTCAAAAAGTCCTTTAAGAAACTATTTTTATTCATAAAAAACTTCATTTTTGGAGGTATTTTCAAATCGGTCCAGCTCGCTTAAATCTTAATATTTTTCCGAAATATTTTGGTGGACGTCTTAAAATATAATAAGTTTTGGAATCCCGACGGAAAAACCGCAACTTTTCTTGGTGATGCAGCGTAATGTACATACAAATTTACATAAATATGTACATATTTAGCACAGAACAAAAACAATAAATAGTCAGTCGTTCAAGAGAATGCACCAAATACGCATAAACGCACAAGAGGATCAGAGCTGAGGAAAGCCGGTAAGAAAAAAGAAACAATAGCAGGCAAGCTGGGGAAGAACGCAAAAAATATGATAAAATAAAACAATAAAAAAAAATCGCTGTCAAAGCACAATATCACAACAAAAGCCACGACGGCGGCATCAGCAGCAGCCACAACAACAACAACACCAAAAACAGCGCCTTTCACCATCAGCAATAAGCAATATACGCAATTGCGATAAGTGGCGATGTGGCTCGGGGAGGGGTGGAGCTGGAATGAAGACAACCTCAACAGCAGCAATGGTTGCAAGATGAGCTAATGCTGCTGGCGGCGGAAACTCCTTGGAAGTGATTCAAAGTGGGCAGCAATGACAGCCAATAAAGTGGTTGACTACTGTGTAGGGGTCCTTTGGTGGACCTTTTGTGCTGCACTTTATCTTCTTTACATTGGCACTCGAAAACATATCGTCAACAATATCGACTACTTGTTATGCCAACAACAACATTTATGATTGTCGAAGAATATAACTGGTTGTCAGTTGGCTGCTTCATAAATATTTATGCATTGAGTTACATACAATGGGACTGGACACACACATACATACATACATACAAACATAAGATACGCTTTTAAGAGATAAAAATAAATAAATTTAGTAAATGTATACGAGAAATATTTGTAAATGCTTACTAATTTATGCCAAGTCAATACCAATGCGGGCGAATTTCTTAATCAAATGTTGGGGAAAGTACTACTTGAAAAGACTGAAACTAAAGACATTGTGGGTTTTGCGAATTAGGGAACTAAATTCATGAAAAACCTGATGAGGTCAATTAGCATTTAGTATGGCCCGCTTTAAAAGCAAAAGTCGAAGTTTGTGGAACATTTTCTTTCTAAACTAAACGGAGGCGGCGTTGTATGGCTTTTCCTGCTTCCCATCTGTTTCTGCTAAAGAAAAATTGAAAACATGTTTAGTTCCTTTATCTCTGACACAGTGATTACTGAAGATCTTATGGTAGTGTTGTATCATAGTAAAGCGTTTTACTCAATACAACTCTTTTTTTATTAAGGACGTAAATAAGTTTTTTAATTAAGGACATAAATCGCCTGTAGGAAGTCAGACGTAGCCATTCGCACAGGAAAAGAAATACTATCATCTCGCTGCCATCCAAGCAGCTGTGGCATATTCGGTTCTGGCGAAGTCGTATTACGGAAGCATGTTTTACTAAAGGCCAATAACCGGCGATAGTTTCTTCAACTACAAAACACTGCGACTTTTAATCTATTAGCAGATGCACTTTCGTTGTTCTATGGTCAGCCCAAAGCACGCAGCTATTTTACTGGTCTAAATCTGCTTAACCATCTGCTCCTCGTTTCTTTCAGAAAATACAAATGGATTTATGTTTTATTTGTCTGAGAAGGTCTGTTTCAGAATCATACAAACGAATTCCTGCCTTAGATAATTCGTTTGCTCTCTCCTTACCCTCTATGTGTCTATGTTCGGAATTCCAGACAAGAGACATGAACAGTCACCGAGATTGGCTTTTAAAAGTGCTGTCTGATTACCGATTTATTCGGATCTACTGCTCCTGTGAGCGCTACTGTTCATTATATCCTAGAGGGATTTCTAAAATCTTGAACTTCAGCTCGAAATGGGCTGGTTTTACAGTAGTAGGGACTAAGTGAGGTATTTTGGACTAAGCTCGTTGAATTAGGCTACTTACACGGATGGCTTCCTTATCAGCAACTTGGCCTATTTTCCAACTGTATACGTAGCGAAAAACTGGGTTTGCTACCATGTAGCTCGTGGGTCTATTTCCTATCAAAATATCACCTATGATTCGAGTCAAGCCCCGACCTACATTGCGACCTCCTTTAGACAAATATAAATTAATGGAAATCATATTAAATGTTTCTTCCGGGCCCCAGTTTTCCTCGAACATGCAGAGGCTGATGCGTTTTGGAACAGATTTTTAGGCAAGGCCTTGTCGAATTTTGGTTGGAAGGCAAATCGGTTTCGCTGGTGTGTCATCTAAAGTGTCATATTTCGTTTCCCGAAATGTCTACTTGTTGCTGTTGTCCCCATGTTTCCCATAATTCGAAAACATTTTTTTTGCTTTTATTTCTGTTGTTCCCAACACATTAAATGCATTTTTCGAAAATTCTTTACCGTAAATGCTCCGCATACCACTTCTGTATATGTATGTATGTTTGTATGAAATTATGTACGCACATAAAACAGTTTGCCGGAAATACTCCAAAATTATTATCAAAAAATACAGCACTTCTGTTCTCCATGGCACACACTCGGCCACTTACACACTTCCAATTACAACGGTGCACATCCATCTACACAGCTGCTCTTCTGCTATATGCGAGTGCGTCTGCTTGTTTGTTTCAAAAGCGCTCTCAGTCACAAGGAGACACTTCAAAGTCAGAGATACATTTTCGCATAATTGTTTTATTAACAATTTCATGAGCCGGAACCTTCACCCGCACCCCCTGCGAACACTCGAGCTTCAGCGAACGAAGCGCCTATTGCCAGCCACCCAGCCACCCATCCACCCACCCACCCACACATCAACCTACTCAGCCAGACAGGCGCGCAGTCAACCAACAAACCAAGCATTCAACCAACCATACAGCCATACGCTTGCCTCGCTCGCTGACGGCGCCCTACTTAAAGCGACCGCCAAGCCCGCCGCCTCCTTGGGCCACAGGCGTGCGCATGAACACCTCCAGCAGCAATGGCAAACGCAATTCTCATCTCATAGTTTGCTGCGTCCGAAATTCACTTGTGGCGAAAAGCTGAAAATAGTCCAAAAACTCATAAACAAAAACAAAACCAACCAAAAAAACAGATAACCTGGCAAAAATATTCAGAGCGACGCGTTGTCAAGCGAATATGAAAAGGAGTGTAGTAGAAGGAAGGATCGAGTTAGGAAGCAAGTGCGGGTGCGGGTGCGAGTGGAAGTGGAAGTGGTGAAGCCTGGGAGGTTTGCGGTGGAATTTGTTTGCGCCTGTTGTACAACACTGCGGTGACGGCAGGGGGTGCGTGTGTGAGGCCGGTGGTGTGGCATTACAGGAAGCGAAGCGCGCAGAAATTGTTGCGAAATTTAATTTACAGACAGAATGAGGTCATCCGCGCCGCCAGCCAGCCAGCCAGCCAACCAGGCAACCAGGCTGAATGAGGAGCAACAGCCAAGCGAAGGGAAAGGAAGAGAAGCGCCGCCAACGTCAGCTCAGCAGTTGCCGGTGTCGCTAACCGAAAAGTAAGAGCCAGCAGCCCGCAACCAGCGACTTCTACCCTGCAAAAATCGTTGGACCATATCGGAGTACTTACACAATGCTTCGCTGTAATGCATTAGCGGTCCAACTTGTGGATCTACACCGAATTATTGTTGCCCGATTATTGCTTGTGTTTTAACGGTCGAAATTCATACACAATGTTTATTGGGCTGCCTTGCCAAGATTTTGGAGCTCCATGCAGTTTTCCCGTGGAGCAGTTTTAATGCAGAGCTGGAGTATATGGTCCTGCTCTATGACATCGAAATGTTATTTGGACCATTTAATTTTGGAGTGCTCGTTGATCCTTGGGGAGTACTCTTTACATGCGTGCCTGGAGTAGTCGCGATTTTTGCAGGGATATGGCAACTCGTTTGAATAAATGAATGAAGGATGCTCATGCGATAGAAGCTGAGGTTGCAGCAACAATGTGGTAAGGATTGTGGCAAATGCGCGGGTGGTTGTGGCAGACTCTGATGGTGCTGATATTGCATACTTTCGCTGTCGCTTTTGGTCCTTTCTTTTTTTGCATTTTTTGCATTGGACTACGACACCCCGTCCAAAAAGCAAAACTGGCGTGAAATTTATATGCAAGGATATGCATACGAATATAGATATGTATGCATGTGTGCATGATGTGTTTGTGTATTATTGTTACTAAAATTCTGCCGTTTCAACATACATTTCTACATTAGACCGGGCCGGCATGCACGCAAAAAAAAAGTTCGCTGCAAACCCTTTAATTTAAAGTATTTTTGCAAAGTAATTTGGAAAAAAAAAATTAATTTGTTGCCGATCGTACATACATACATATTTACAATCAAATAATTTTTTTAAATAGTTCTACTGGAATAAATGAAATGCTTTTTTAACAACAATTTAATAATTTTAAGCGACATTAGGGTGATCAGTATTTTGATCTGGTGAATGCGTACGACGATATGACGAAAAATGTAAAAAGGCACGTTGGTCTCAAAAAACAAAATTTTGTTGAATTTCATTTAGGTGAAAATTAGGTTAATTTTCCAATTTTTGGTTTCACCAATCAATTTGAATTGTTTTTGATTTTGATTTAAGTGGCCTATGATTTTCATTCAAATAAAAATTAAATAAGAATAACTTCACTCACAGCCGGTTTCACCAGCGATTTAAATGGAATGTGATTTTTTATTTTCTGTCAATTTCCATATTAAATTTAAAAAAAAAAACTTAATTCATTTTTCACTAGGTTTGCTTTCGGGAAATTGGCTGCCCAGTTGTTACTACTACTTTTAGCATGGTGCTGCCATATTTTCGCTCACTTAAATAAAGAGCTTATTGAAACTTAAAAAAATTTAATTGGTAATTAAATCAAAAATTGTATTAAAATTAATTTCCAACTAAATGAGTTTGGTAAAATGCGGCCTTTTACAGCATAAACAGACGGCAGCGTTGATCCGGATTAACTCGGGAATTCACTGCAGTTGATCCGGATTAAGTCCGAGTTAATCCGGATCAACGCTGCCTTCTGTTTAAGCTTTTAGATTCAAAGGTGTACGGCCAACTTCTATTCTGGTACGGTCTAATGTATATACATATGTATGTATGTATGCATTTATGTATCTACTTTTGTACTTTTGTATGTCTGTGCATAGAAGAGGAAAACTTATTTCTGGCAACGCATTAGTTGACGTCGTCGCTGTGGCATTATTTTAGTTGTTGTTCGTGCTGCCAACGCCAAAGGACATTCGCATGTCAGTAAGCCTGTATGCCCATACATACATATGCAAATACATTCAACCACACGCAAAGTGCCAAGAAGTGCCAGTAAAGTGGAAGCTGCTCTCCAGCTTGCGCTGGCGCTGGCGCTGGTGTTGGCGTTGGCGTAAATTGGAGCGTAGCCACAGGCGCTGCAAAGGGATACAATAATATATGCGTTGTAGTTTTTGGCGACAGCCAAAGTAGAATCGAAACCGAAGAGATATGGGCGATAAAATAAACTGAAAAGAAAAACTTTATGCTGGTGTTTGTAATAAAAATGTTAACAACTGCAAGTGACAGACGACGCAGAGCAACAGAAATAAGCGCTGGCTAAATGTCATACATACATACATACACACACATTTAGACAACAAGTAAATAGTCCGCCTATATAAATATGTGTGCAATTTCAAGCAAAAATCTGATAAAAACTTCGCTGATCCATGAGTGGGTACCAGGCGACCATTGTGATATTGCAGAAACTGAATGTCGAATGAGTTGGCGGGGAGCTGGTCTCACCGTACGGAAGGGTTTCTAGACGTCGAGGATCAAAGGAGCTACGTAGGCTTAGATAGACATCCGACTGTGATGCACGCATTTTACGAATCCAGATTTTCGCAGATGGTTAGTGGATGAGAAGGTGGAGTCCTCTCAAAGCTCGCTCCTGAACTGTCCAGCTCCCGCAAGATTGATATTTAAAAGCTTATCTAATCACTGAAACTTAAGAAAACTGGGGATATCCTTGCATTGTCCAAGAAATTTAAGTAATTCCAGTACAGTGAGATGTATACCAGATTCATTTTGGTGATGTTGGTTAGTTTGCTGCTTTAAGCAAGTTTTCTATTTCGGTTCCAATTTATGTATGTACTTGCGTCGTACAGATAAAGATGGCTGCACTCGGAAATTTTCTTCCGGAATGCCTTGCTGGATGCCCTTAGCCTCATCTTTGCGAGGCCTGAGCACTCGAATAGAAAGTGTTCGACTGTTTCTTTTGAGCCCTGGTCCTCACAGCTGTGACAGATCCTATTTAAGGGCAAGCCAATGCTTTCGGCATGTACCGCAACGGGTCAGTGCCCTGTGTAGACTGCAGACCTATCAGAATATAGGTATTTTAGGACACCTAGAACTGCCGGGAAATCATGTACGATCATGTACAGTTCCACATGTAGATTGCCCTGAACGAGGCACCCATGTCCACCATGTGGGACACATGCAGTGTGGAGCCGCACCTCGCTAGCTCGTCCGCTCTCTCGTTCGCGCAAATGTTCCTATGCCCCGGAAAACATATTATGGCAATTTCGTATTGTTGCATTCTCTTCGATGGCCTCATTAATTGGGAACGTTTCGGCTTGGAAAAGGCTTGAATGGTCTGGTCTGGTCTGGTCTGGTCTGGTCTGGCGAAAGGATAGCTTAGTTAAATTTGACTTTGGATGTACCTTTACTACTTTCGAATCTGTTAGCGAAATTTCTGCGTAAGTACCTACTGAGAAGTATTTCGATTTCCCTGACAAAGCCAATAATGCAAATGACGCAGCGAACTTTCGTAGAAATGGCGAAATATTTACGTATGTAAAATGTGTGGTATGTATTAATTTATATATGTATGTATTTACTTTGTATGGCTGTGTGCGCTCGTTTATACGATAGATATATTTATCAACGCATACATATTCATAGCTTGACTTGAGCAACAACCAAAAGACAAGTGCGAATGCCAAGAGGTAGAGCGAGTCTGGAAAAGGATCAAAGCGAAGAGTGTCAGAAGAAAAAAAGAAGGGGCATGCCCCCGCCGCGCCGGCAGCAAAGTTGTCGGTCGGAAAAATTTTTTTTTGTTTGAGCAACGAAAATGAATTTTTTATCAATTGAAAGCAATCGAAAACGAGAAGCGGGACGTCAGCAGCAGGCAGACACATGTCTTAACATGCATACATACATACATACATCCATACATCGTTGCAGCAATTGGCACACAGCGCCATACTCGTACAAACTTTTAAACTATCTTCGCTGCTGGTTATTGTCGAAGACAGGGAAATGGGGGGGGGGGAAACAAGCAGCACTGATGACGCAAACGCAAGGACAAAGGGCAAAGGGAACCACAACAAATATGTATGTACATATGTAAGTGAACAAAGGCACGAAGGATGGCAATTTACATGATGGCAATGACCAAGAGCATGGGATTGGGGAGCCAATAGACGAACAGTTCGATGGCAGATAGGTACTTGTGTGTATGTATGTTTGTATTCGCAAAAGGATGCACTTCACTTCTCGATTGTCGCCGCGCCAATCAAGTGTCACAGCGACGCTACCAGAAATAGTAATACGTTAACAATAGTGGCAATTGACTTTTTCAATGGCTTTCGCTTTTCGATGATATGCTCTGGAATTTTTTGGGCATTCACTTTATTGCAAAAGGTTGAGAAGGGAGGGAGGGGGTGGCAAAAGGCGGAGGAGCAGAAGAAATGCAGTTTATTATCGCCTTTTTTGTAATTGACTTTCTGTGTGTCGATTATCTGACGCATACATACACACGTACACACTTACATATCGAGTATTTGTGTGCTCTGCTACTTTTTTTTTTTTTATTCTTTAGAACTCAACTAACAGCTGCAGGCATTCCCTTTAAGTGTTCGAAACCATAAAAATGCGTACATATGCATATTCTTAATGCATTCATGCTGATAGCTAGAGCATATACTATAGATGTATGTATGTATGTATGTATGTATAATCTCGTGTATCATGCTCGCAGTCAATCAATCACCAGCTCGTCAAGCCTTTGGTTTAATGGTACACTTTTTCAATAGTTAGCTCAAAGAACATTGAAAGGCATCTGGAAAGGGAATTCTTTTGAAGAACGACTTGTTCTTTTCAAGAAATAAATCAATTCATAAAAGTTTGGATACATTTATTAAAAGCTGAATATAAAACACTATTATCTGTGGATGCGGACATGCGTAATTAAAGCTATGTATGTGGAGCGAATATGCTGGATCGATATACTAGGCAGCTGAAGAGGGAGGCGAGACGTACTCTTTGCCGCAATAAGAGGAGGGAGTCCGAAATATGGAAGTGCGAAGAGCTTGAAATGCTGGTCGAATGGAAAAGCGCCCGAAAATTTAAGCAGAGAGTTAGGCGACTTACGGAAGGTGTCAAGACCAGGGCGAACTTCTCTAAGAACAACTATGACGACCTACTGACCCATGGTCCAGAACGTACTTCAATTATGAAGGCAACCCATCCCACCCTATTGAATAGTAGCAGCACTGAAAGTAGCGGAGAAAACGAACCCGCTTGACGAGGTACCAATAGACATTTCGCAACAAAGCTGCGGGACCTGAGCCAATGCTCGGACTAAAAAAATTTCTTTGGTGGAATCTGGAAGAAAGATATTTTTTTATGTATTACGAAACAGAAAATATAATAGGTGTATAATATAGTAGGCGTAGAGTCGCCGCATGACTCACGGCACCTCTTCGCATTCGTTTAGTAGCCGCTACAACAACAATAGCTGCTTCGCTGGATTGGCTATGTCGTCGAATGTCGAATGGACGCATACGTTCCAGCCCTGAAAATATGCAACTTCGAGCCCGCTGTTGGTAGCAGAGAAAGAGTATGGCCTCCGCTGCGATGGAAAGACTAAGTGAAAAAGGACTTGGCTTCACGTTTGCCAATTGGCGTTTTAGTTGGCACAGAAGAGAAAGAACTGGTTTGTGCTTTGTTAAACCCGGAAAAAATGGCTTACGCGATTACGATGCCATACCAGAAGAAGTGATGTGGAGCGAAAAATTTTCTTTAATATTCAATATAGAATTTTATGAAATTTTATGAAATTTCTGATCCTAGCAAAAAGATATTTTGCCAAAAGTAGATCTTTTTTGCCATTTTATTAAATTAATGGATTTCAAAAAAATGTCTAGAACAAATATTTTGTCAAACCTCCCTGAAAAATAATAAAAATTGTAATTTAGAGTAGAATCGGCATCTCAACGTAGTGCCTATTTATTTACTTAACCGAAACTCCTATGGACTTACCCAAACTAAGATCGAAATAAATTTATACAATATCACCAATCACCAATTAAATATCACCTTATTTCAAATTCTCATCCCTCTGGCATTCTCCCGCCCCATAAAGTAAAATTTCATGTTTCTGTGTCGTAACTAACTAAATTTGTGATGTTTGACTTTCCTCAACTTAACTTAAATACATAGATAAATTTGTATGTAGATATGGAAATATCCCTGCAGAAAAAAATTATCAATTGATGGAAATTAACTTTTGCTGGATTTCGATATAATATATATTGTTGTTTAAAGTACAAAACCGCGTATCAACAAAATGCAAAATCGCGTATGTGAGGTTGCATAAATTATTTTCTAGACAGTAAAAACACTTATATTTCAAAATGTTGCTCTTTTTTATAAAGCAATCGCATTTCTGGCTAGTATATTTGAGGACGAAGCAAGCAAATCTAATTTTTGGCAACAAATATCAGTTACGCAGTTTTGCAGAATGACGATACGCGGTTTTGTACTTTAAACGACGATATAACATTTGGTTAACTACACATACCAAATTTTACTTTGAATAAAATTTTTTGCCACTTCACAAATACTTTTTCGAATTCAGGTTACATTAAAATGAAGATCGAAATTCTATATTATCATTTTCAAGTTATGTTTGACGGAATTCGAATATGGGACCACCTACAGCAGATTATGTAAACAAATAAGTTTTGCTAAATAATAAATAAATAAACAAGTAAAAACGTTAAAAAAAAATATTGTTTTTCTTATTGATATTATATGTCCAAAAGTAGTTTATTGACATAAAATGCGGACCAAACGCCTTGGACTGTAGATAACTAGAAAAAGGTATTTTTTCGTGAATCAAAATTTAATTTGATTGGACCCGGTGGCCGAGGTATGGTACGTAGGAATGAACAGCCAGGCAAGTCTTGTTTTTTTTTTCAAGTGCAAAATTTTTTCCAGCGTTGGGCATGCATGGTATAAAACGACAAATCTTAGCAATACAGGAATCGGTGCAATTTTATCGATAATATACCTATTTTGATAAGAGTCGGCGAAACAGTAAATTCATATCCAGTACTTACACTAAATAATGAGAGCTGAGAAGGGGGAGTCTTCGTGTGTGCGTATGTATGTTTTTTACAATTTATCACTTTTGTCACTGACATTTATTTGGTTGTCACTGTTGGTGGTATTGTTGCAAAAATACTACATTTAAAGTTGGCATATATATTTTACAGTTATTGTGAGCAACGACAGTGGTTGTTGTTGCTTGCTTCTTTCTGCTACTGTTGTTTTAAATTTTAAATGTTATTGATATTTTGTCGCTCATCTGTCAAGTATGTACTATTGCAATTGTTGCTCTAATTTGTTGTTTTGTTCGCTTGCTTCATTTCCGAATGTAGTCCATTACTGTCGCTGGCTTGCTATTGTTGTTCTCTCATTTGCTCCTGCCATACTCATGTAGAGGTCGTCCTTCGCTCTATGTTTGCATAAATTGCCTTACGATGTTCTGTCGTTCATTGGCCACTCACTGGCAGTTGTCAATATAACCTGCATATGTACCAAATATATAGATATGTATGTATGTACATACGTACATGCCCTGCAGGAAATGTATCTAACTGTAAGCTAACTTTAAGTTGATAAGGAAGGAGCTAAAAGTCACTATTATCTGTATATTTTCTTTACTTTAGTGATTTTATTACATTTCATATTTGTTTACATATTCTACTGTAGGTGGTCCCATATTCGAACTCCGTCAGACATAACTTCAAAATGATAATACGAAATTTCGATCTTCCTTTTATTTGTCCTCAATTCGAAAAAGTATTTGCGAAGTGCAGGATATTCAAATGGAAACGCGTTTAGAGAAAAAAATCTCCTGCATTACTCCTTCATTACTTGTCAACTAGTTTCAAGTTGGCTTTTCGTACCTAACTACAAGTAATATATTTTATAGAAATCTCGCAAAAAAGCTAACTACAAGTGGGTTATTTTTAATCAATTGATAATTTTTTTCTGCAGGGTGCCTATGTGCAATAAAGCTGACTCGTCGTACGCAGCTCTCAATTTCACTTCGATGCTGTCCATCTATCGCAGCCAGCAGTGCTTTTCCAGCTGATACATATGTACATATGTATGTGTTTGTTTAATTTTAGTCCAACAACTTTTTGCATAAATATTCACACAAATTGGTTTAGTTTTTAATTCACACGACTTGTAGTTGTTGTAATTTATCTGGTTGTTTATCATTATGATTTCCACTTTTCTGTTTTCGCATTGTAAACACATTTGCGAATAATTTATTATTTGTTTGTTTTTGGCTATACTTTTTTATTTATGGAAATCCATGCATTTGGAAAAAAAAACATACATATGTAAATATTACAGCACGGCATTGTTATAGAAATCATATTTCAATAAACATATTACGTATTAGTTACATGTATATATGTACGTTCATACTGCGAAGTAGATTTATATATGAATTAGTATAAACAGGTAGTTATGTATTGCAAATAAATTGAGTGTAAATTTTAATAACTTCAGCATTTCTCTCTCCGTTGTATGAATATTCTAAGGAGGTCAAACCTCATTGAATTACCCATTAATAAGAGGCTAAAGTCCAGTATGCAGCTCTCAAGAAAAACAAAAACTCCATATAAAATGACGTACAAGAAATGGCTAAGAAATTTTCTTGTGTCAAATTTCCTTAAGGCAGTACGCAGTTCTTAAGAAATTTGCTACGCTTTCTACTACGGTTTTCTAAAGTTTTTTGTGAAAAAAGAGCCCAAGGCAACCCATGCTCGCAACAGAAATATATGCCCGACCCATTATTTGTGAGTGAGGCAATAGGCTGTCACAGGCTGTGAAGTATCAGATGTCAAAATTCCTTGGACACACACACGAAATATGAAGATTTTTTTCTTGACTTTTTCTTGAGAGCTACATACAGGCCTTAAGTTGTAACTTCTATTTTAGGTAATACTCGTTAAAGTTGCTGGGGGACTTTGTTCAAAAATCTTTCGCCATACCCCACGCACCAAAAGTTGGCTCTGCTCGATTGAAAAAGGTATGAAGGGCGCTTCATTGTAAGACCACCAAGCGGATATTCCGGCTCTTCAAATAGAATAACCGCATCCGTGATTGTCAAACATTTTTTTGAAGCTCTCCAACTCTTGGCAATAAAAATACTGTAATACTGCTCTGCTTACCATCCCACTGCGGGATTAAAGACAACGAAATACTCGACGAACTGTCGAGAGAAGGATTACTTAAAGTGGAGACGTCATTTCCTCGAATTCCTATCGACAGCGTGAAAAGCAATCATTTCCTATTACTTCTAACTCTAAATTCTGGTTGCTGAATCTAAGTAAAAGGAACTTGAACCTTGGATCTAATGAAATATTGTCAGTCTGATATTTAAATCGTAGTCTGTGTGTGAGATCACTAATAACTTTAAAGAAATATTTCACCGATTAGATTCCATAAATGAAATTTCCAAAATCTTCTGAGGTTTTCAACCATTACTACCATTCTTTTTAAGTTCATTGCAACAGAGTTCTACCTTCAAAATTAGATCTCTACAAGCAGCTTTTGTCCGGTGAGTGAAACAATTTCAATACACTGGGAAGTATGTATGTAAGTTCTTTATAGAATGGATGCCATGTAATGAAGTAGAAACTGTCAAGTAAGTCTTCACTGATATTTACTACGATTTATGTACGTCATCTAATCAATATCCTTGGCTAATAGATCTAAGAAGATTATGACTGCACCTAATAAATATTGTGTGCTTTGTTTACATATGTACATATTCATGAATGTATTTATTAGTATTCATATCAACTTATAAACGCCTACAATATACGAGTAAATAAATAATTTAATATACATACATATATGTACCTACCTATGCACTTATTAGATGTAATCTAACTTACAAAACTATTTTGAAATGTCCAAGAGCCAATACCAGCAGATGTTACTATGCTCACTGGTTCCAGCAAATGTCATTCACCTAAATGCACACAAACGACTACATACATACGTACATACATATGTATCGACATACAAACATACATGCACACTATATATAAAAACATATATATATATATGTATACACTTGCATCTACATCGAATTGTTATCAGGGCAAAAATCATTGAAATTCATCCAGCTGCGTTTGATTGAGTCAGGAAGTGGTTGAAAATTGTGTTTGACAGTTGTTTTAAGTTATTATAGTGAATGGACTTGATAAAACATTTGTTGTAAAATAATCAAATAATTGTAAAAGCGCATTATTTACGCATTCCAGTTTGTAGTAAGTGTGTATTTACAATAAGTTACAATAATACTACATTATTCTTATTATTATTATTATTATTTTCTAGTATGCACCCGATAACAATATCTGCAAATGAGTCGAAGAGTTAACATAGTCACAATGAAAATAATTCTTCAAAAAATAGGTACATATGCACCTTCTTGTATATACATATTTATAAATAGTTTCAAAGAGTTTTATAAAACGATATTTTATTTATTTTATATGAATTTGGGGTTTAGTAAAAAAAATAATAGTTATGAAAGGAATTGCATCGTTGCACAGCGGCCTCAAACGTTCTATATATCAACCAAATCGAACCATAAAAACGGGTTTTCTAAACATCTCGACTCCTGCGCCACCTACCGGCCTTTTTTTGTGTGCGTTTGCTTCATTTAATGTGGGTAATACACATTTCAAATACATATGAACCAAATCGGATTATAAATATGGGTTTCTCAAATATCTCGACTCCTGTCCCACCAAGCGGATTAATTCATTCGGATTCGGGTTCTGAACTGAGTTTGAAATCCCAAGCCTCCAGCTGACCGGGAAGTTTGTTAAAAATGTATTATCTTTAGTAGCAAAATGCGGGAGATGTAGATATGACGATAGCTTCATAACAAAAAACTTAATAAAATACGAAGAATATAATTTACGAGTAATTATAATGGTCTTGAATCTCTAAAGTCAGCTCAGATTTGACGTAAACTTTAATTACAGAACTGGTGCAGGTTGTTTGATTTGTAAGATAGCATCTGATCCTGCTGACAATAAATAAAAATACTCGTACTGATAAAAAAAAATACTCGCGAGCTATGTGGGTTGGCAAAGGCATAACGGACAAATGGATGGGAATGCGCCATCTCTGATGTGACGCCGACTGGTGGTGCTGGCGGGAGGCCTAGAAAGTTCAGGTGGTAAGGGAATTAGCTTCACTTGTTGCTTCTAACTGCGCGCCTATGTTGAGCTCGTACAAAGTCGCTGAAGAGGTTATAGCGGCAATGAAGAAGAACAAAAAATTAACAATTAATGAATATTGGAAGCGTTTTAGTTTTATAGACAAATTCCAAGTGCTTTCTGAACAGATGCTAGTTCCATATTCTGCTTGAACAAGGAAAATGACTCACAATCAAATATCGCTAAAACAATCGAAATACTTACATATGTATGTATGTATGCAGCATAAGAAATGAAGCAAACAATGAGAGGCCAATGGACGAATGCGCATTCCCGTAGTATTAACTCGAGTTCGGTATTTAATTGAAATTTAATGTCTCGTCCAACGCCCACACGAACACATGTCGCTTCGAGCTCAATTGAGACAAATTGTTGCTTAGCAAATATGTGTGTGTGTAGGTGCATACACATGTATGTACATATGTCTATGTATATGTATATAGGGGGTGTGTTAGGGTATTAAACAAACATGGTGTTTTCTAGCGAATTCGAGTGAAGTGCCTACACCTATCTATTGGCTTTAACTGAAAATCATATCGGGATACAATCTAAGCTTGGCGCCACCACAAAATATAAATTCATTGGACGCACTGCCATCAACTCTGAGCCGATGAACTCATTCGGTAACTCAACTCTATCCAGTTTGCAATGGTTTCAAGAGATGGGCTTTTAGAGAAGAAATTTCGGAATAAAAGACAGAGGGATTATGGTGTCGTCGCTTTGGGTGGCAGAACGAGTTTTTCTCGTCTAGTAGGGCCACACTGACAATTACAAATCCTTAGTCCCGCCTCTCAATAAATTTAAATTTTCAAATAAAAAGTGGGATATTTTAAAAAAAATACCCAGCCACTTTCCAACATCCATTTGTTCTTACATATATATGTAATCCCGCTAACAACTACCGTAAAACATTTGTCACAATTCATCGATGTTTGTCAACAATGACAAATACTTCCCTTTCCAAATGCCAGTGGATTCCGCAAATGACCGCGTGCTGGAATACCTAGACCACCGGACTCAGCTGCCCAAGAGCGACATGTGTCCAATAAGCATAACAACGTACTTAAAATGTAAAATAAATATATGCAAAAGGCAACAGCAACAACAACAAGAAAACCAATAGTAACTTCAATAACAGCAAGTACATGCAATAACAACAGCAACAATAATAAAATATGTACATAGAAGGATGCATGTACATATGTATATAAGAGTGAGTGTCCATAGTATCAACAAAGGATTTATGCAAGCAGCTGTCAATCAATGCACTTCCAAACAGGATGCCTGCCGAAGGCGATTGAAGCCATTGGAGCAGAGGAATATGGTAGGTACATAGTGAAACTAGTAAGTATGTACGAGAAAGCAAGCAAGCCAGCCAGCCAGCCAGCATGGGGGTGTGGTATTTGCAGATTGTGTCAAATTATGCCGAAGTAGAAAGCAAACAATAATAAAAAAACGTACAAACAGTGTTTTACATGATACCAAAGCTACTTACATATTTATGAGAATAATTTAAATCGAACAGAAATCTGGGATGGGAAATGTCCTAAGAATGTCATAAAGTAATAGTCGACGTAGATGGTGAATTGCATGATGGATATGAAGAAGCAAATACATACATAATGTACATAGGCAAGATTGATGGGTAGTTATATGTGTGTATGTGCGTTTATGTATTTTTGCGTCTGCGATTTACTGACCTATTGCGACCACTATTCCTCTCAGGACTCATCTAAACCTACCTCCGTTAGGAAGACACTTGGGATTTCGCGTGTGCACGCCTCTCGCTGTGGCCATAAGAAGCCAAGGGATCTCTTGTGTCATCTGCACTGCATTACACGGGCAGATTCGAGGGTGTCTCTATCGCGAGTCACAAAAGCGCAACATTTTACTCGATCATACACACGATGTAGGGAGACAGAGGTGGCGCAATCAGCAGTACCGCTACTTTGTTCTTGGCGAATTTGACATAATCAGCTGTTCGTGTGACGTAATTTTAACAAACTGTTTGTATGTATGCAGAGATGTTTATATGTATGTAACTATGGCGACCTCTTCGGTTTGACAGTTAACACTCTTTCTCTCCTCCATCTCCAATTATTCTTTCCTTTATCTACACTATTCGTTGCTATCTTGACGTCATCACCCGCAGGAATGCGCAATCTTGTATTCTATCATTCTTGGATCATACACTTAGCTTTGACAATGTCTCTCTCAATCTAGAATATACCGTGCGAATAGTTGCAAGAATCCTGGGCTTCTTTCATAGGAGGTTGCTAAGAAGTTCAAATTTCTTTTCTTCCGGTTGTACGCTCTCTACAGTAATTTTACCTGTCGTAGTTCTGGTGTATTAAAACAGTCCCCTTCTTTCCTTCCCTTGACGTCGTTCCTGATTTTGTATTTGATTGTGGAGTGATCTACCAGAAAAAAGAACACAAGTTTGTTGGTGTTGCTGCCGTTTGCTAACTTGTCTGCCTCCTCATTTTGCACTATGCCTACGGTGACCATCCGTCCTTTTTTTTAAAGGACAGTCCTTTATTTTAACCCTCTGTCCTTTACAATTTTTTTCGAAATAAAGGACGCATTACAATCTATAAACCACGAATCATTACTATTACTGATAGAAAAATTAATATACATACTTTGAGTAAAATTCTCAAAAGAAAAGGGAAAGTTGGGCCCAGTACGTGTTGCACCCTGAGTTTCGAAACTGGAATTTAGTGTTCATAATTCACTGGAGCCTTAATTTTTCACTGATTTAGTTATTTTTTTTTTAATGAAAGCTTATAAAATTTGCAAGTGTTCAGTTGAGCTTGATTTGTGAATTTTTATTTAAATTTTTTAGTGCAAAGTGCAGAAAAAGTAGCAATTTTGAAGAAAATTTATTCTACTTTCCATCTAA
This sequence comes from Rhagoletis zephyria, assembly GCF_001687245.7. Lineage (NCBI taxonomy): Eukaryota > Metazoa > Arthropoda > Insecta > Diptera > Tephritidae > Rhagoletis > Rhagoletis zephyria. Next base: position 37,394 of record NW_016161245.1, read on the forward strand.
TAAATGTTACAAAACCAGTTGAAAACAATTGTTCGGTTCTCCCAAAACTAAAAAAAGTCACACAAAATTTGAAATGTTATAAACAATTTTCAACAAAATTTATTTTATTTTTTGGTTTTTAGTAAAAAATTGGGATATGCAGTTTAATATATCATTAAATTTTATTGTAATAGAGAGCAAGGTGCAAGTGTCTAAGAGTTCCCGTTGATTTTTAATAATAAAACAAACGCACTTATTTCCCATTTCGCATGCAGATGTGCTCGAAGTGTTAGCGAAAAAAAAAATTAAAAAATCACGCAATCCCTTAGCCACTTGCAACTTTCATTTATTATACTACAATTTAATGGTCTATAAAACTGCATACCCAAAACTTTTCTAAAAATTCAAAATTTTTAATTTCGGTGAAATTTTTTTTATAACATTTCTAATTGATTTCAATTAGGGTTTATTATGTAACATTTATTAACTGGAAAAAGAGAATCGATATTCTTTAAAATTGCTACTTTTTCTGCACTTTCAAAATTCGTGCTCAACTGGTCTCTTACTAATTTTATAAGCTTCCATAAAAAAGAATAATCCAATAGGTTCAAAAATGAAGGCTCTAGTGAATTACGAACATCAAGTTCCAATTTAAAACCACTGTGTGCTGGCTTCGTCGTGTTGTATGAATTATGAGAAACACATTTTGGCACCAAGGGATGGCGTAGTCCTTGATAAGGACTGGGTTTAATTTTGCGGAATCGGTTAAAACCCCGTTTACAGTGCCTTTGAATAAGGGAAACTTGTACAATTAGATAATATAATATATTAGTAAATGTTTGATTTAAATTAGGATATGGATAAGGTACTTATATCATTTTGAAAAAAAAGTCCTTTATTTTACGTTGGTTAATATGGTCACCGTAACTATGCCGCTTTATGGCCTACATTGTTTGTTTTTTAAATCTTACAATGGGAAAATTGGATCACTATAACGTCTATAACTCGCAAAAAATATTATTAATATATTAAATGTGATAGGATTTTGGTTAATTTTAGTTTTCTGCTTTCCACTCTCAGAAATACAAAGATTATGCTTAAAAATTGCATAGCTGTAAATATTTTCAACTCTTCCAGTTTTTGGAGTGATAAGCTGAAATCGAAAAATTTAAAAAATCGAAAATTACATACATATTTCTATTTGCAAAGTCGCGCAAAAATATCCAATTTTGTATTCATAACTTTTACTTTTCCTTTTTCCACCTTCCTTCATATAGTAGTCGAAACACTGTACGTCATGCCAGTCGAACTCGAACTTTATTACAAAAAAAATAAAATTTTATAAAATTTGTATTCCTTCTCATTGTATTCGAATCTACAATTTACTGAATTAAGATAAAATAAAATTGTAGTAAATAAAATAAATTAATTAAAATATTTTATATCCAAACGCCAACAATACAGTTCTGTAAAGTTTAATTTAATAAAGCTGAGCCTAGGTAACTTTAAAAATGGCTGTTTCTCCATAAAACTGTGCACCAGTTAAAATTTCGGCAAGACTGAATTTCGTAATACTGCAAACAAACGTATATGTATGTACGTATACGTATGGAAGTATATTAGGGTGACCCACAATAAAAATAAAGGTGAGGTTTTTTTTTAGATTCTATATACATACATACATATATATCCCTGTTACCAGGCGGCCATTTTAAATGAGGAGCGCGGATCTGTATTGTCTGTTTCGCTTTTGGCACTACTTTTGTCAATGCGTATTGGTCCCTCTTTAACTGGTGTTAAGCGATACTTCCTTCTTCATTGATTTTATCTGTGAAAATTCGTTAGCTCCAATGCAAAAGAGGTTATGGTCTCCCTCTGCCACCACCAGCGGATATCGCATCGAAAACTTTCGGCCCCGGAGAAATTCCTACCACATGGGATAACCAATACCGCCGGCATATTTTGTTGAACTAGATATATCAATATCTCTGTAAAGCCCACCGATTCCGGTACTCGCCATAATAAATGCGGAAAGGACCATAAATCTTCTTTAAAATAATGATGTCGTCCACGCCTCTTCGCTATACGTCAGTAGGGGCATGATACGAGTCTTATTAAGTGTGATTTTTGTACGACGAAAGAGGACTTAACTGCTCAATTGCCTACTTCCTCCAAAGTAGCACTTCTTTTTGGTATTAATTACGAAATCGTCAACAACTTCGAAATGATAATTGCCAAAAGCGACGTATGTATATAGGGGCCCAGATGTGCATGCTCTGACTGCTTGCCTGATGACAGCATACCCCATTTTCACATCGCATACCACCAGACCTCTTACTGGTTTTCGAGGAGGCAGGTCAGACGATGAGTTCGATTTCATCGGCATTCGCCAGCAATTGTACGCTCTTGTATAGAATTTTGCCCAAGCGGTTCATCTCTGCTGCACTTATTATCTTCTCCAACATCAGGTTAAAGAAATCATGCGACAGGGAGTCGCCCTATCTGGAACGTCGTTTGGTAACCACGGCTTGGAAAGGTCCTTCCCAATACTGACGGAGCAGCTCGTGGATTTACCACTCCTAAAGCCACATTGATAAGGCCCAATCAGTGCGTTGACGAAAGCTTTAGCCTTTCACACAATACCCTTGATAAGACCATTTAGCCGATACACAGCCCGCTGCATTTGGCAAGGTAGCCCTCCCCGTGGATTATGCAGAGAAAACTTTAAATTCGAAACGGCATCATTCTTTCGTCTGACCCATCGGCGTAGCCAGAATGAAATTTAGGGGGGGGCTCGACCCTATTAAGCTGGCATTTCAGGGTACTATTTTATATATATATAAGGAAAATTTGATAGTTAGGGGGGGTCTCGAGCACCCCCCTGCCCCTACCTGGCTACGCCCATGGTCTGACCATATTTTGCATCGAATTTAGCGCATGCACCTCACCAACTCTTAGCCGCCATATTTGAATAGCTCAACTGGTAAATCATCGGCTCCAGCAGCTTCATTATCCAGCAATTCAAACTAAGAGTAGTGTAGAAAGGGTACCCCCCGCCCGGCCAGTTGTCCGGTGAGGCAGGATAAGGCTAAGTAGTTCTGGGGGGGGGCGCGCGGGACTCCGTTCGAGACTGGATTTTATGAAGAACCCATCTTAGTGGCTCCCTCTACTGGTCGTATGACACCTTCATCCAGGTCTGAAAGTTGAAAGCAAAGAGGTAGAATTTTCGCTGAGATAAATACATCTGTAAGGCAACTTAGATTACAAAAAACTAAAATTAATTTTTATTATTTTAAAAGGTTACGAAAAAATCATAATCGTAGATTTACAAAGATTCTCTCTTCTCGCCTGAAATTTTTTATGTATGAGCCAACACAAAAACGTCTGCGACACCCTAATGTACGTCTACTTCAGTTCGACGCTTTAACATTTCACTTTAAGCTGTGCCATAAAGCTGACATGAATTGCAGCAGTGAAAGCACACAAACCAACATACATACATACATACAAAGTTACGAAAATACATACATACATTTGTAAAACGTACGAGGTATACATAACATCTTTACTGATGCTTTAACGAGTCCAGTGTATCTTGGCAGAGCACTCAAATTACCGCAAAACTAAATAAATCAAAATCCGAAAATCAGTCGAGCAAAAGCGCAANTCGTAAAACGTACGAGGTATATATACATAACATCTTTACTGATGCTTTAACGAGTCCAGTGTATCTTGGCAGAGCACGCAAAACTAAATAAATCAAAATCCGAAAATCAGTCGAGCAAAAGCGCAAAAGCGTTAAAGCAAAAAAGTGCGTATGCCAGCAACCCGGAACAGAAGGGGTGGGGGGGGGCAATGGGAGGAGTGTGGCAAGGAGGGAGGGCTAAAAGTGCTGAAGCGCAAATGATATCTACCGATGGAGCAGAAGCGACAGCCGTAAGACGAGCTCAATGCAATATTTTGGGATTAAGAAGATGAAAATGAAAAATGTAAAGAGTAAAATGAAAACGAGAATGAGAATAAAAAACTAAAAAAAAAGTGTTATGAAGTGAAATGAAGCTGCCGGAAGCGGCGAAATTTGCGCCAAGCAAAATTGGTGAAGTGTGTGAGGTGAGTGAGGTGAGTGGAGGGTGAAGTATAAAATTAAGCAGAGAACTTTAAGTGGTGAAGAGTTGTAGTTGCTATGGCTGCATGCATATTTAACTTGCTCGCCATTTCCTTCCTCTTAGCCTCGCACACANTGCCGCCATGCATATTTAACTTGCTCGCCATTTCCTTCCTCTTAGCCTCGCACACACACAGACACACACACACACACACTGAGTCATTCATTCATTCATTCGTTCATTCCTTCATTTTTGCAAACAATGCAATAAAAGAAATTGGGTCAAAGATCAAGAGAGCAGCAGCGAAATCCAATGAGTGCACATGAAATGCAACCAGCTGGGGAAACGGGGCGCAGGGTGTATGGAAATCTGGAGTGCTGCTGCTGTGGCTAGCAGTGATGGTGGTGTCGGCGGTGGCGCAGCAGCGATGCACTCAAGCAGGGCAACAGCAGCTGTGGTGCAAGCCAGCCGCAGCCGCTAAGAAGGAAGCCAGCCAGCTGCTGCCAACTTGCGATGGTTGGGTACGCGCCCCGCTTGGCCGCTGTTGGTTGTGGAGAGTCGCGAGGCAGGCAACAACCAAGTCAACAAGTCCGTTGCAGAAACGCGCACACACACACTCATCCTCCATGCGAGCATTGCTTGAGTGCATCATATGCTTTAATGAAAACATATGTACATATGTATGTATGTACATATCTACATATGGAATCCATATTATCCCTGTAGNGCGCACACACACACTCATCCTCCATGCGAGCATTGCTTGAGTGCATCATATGCTTTAATGAAAACATATGTACATATGTATGTATGTACATATCTACATATGGAATCCATATTATCCCTGTAGTTCAGAACTGGTGCGCTTCTGGTACATTTAGATCCGCTACTAGTTCGCGATAAATATATTTTGCATGCAAAGAACTGGCGAATGGCATAGAAATTAGAAATTGTCCCCCGCTGCATTACCTTTTCTATAGTTCAGAACCAGTCCTAAATTCGACAGAGTTCGCTTTGCACCCCGTTTTCTACAGTCCCGAACCAGTTATAAAATCGACAGACGAAAAAAGTTACAAAATGTTTTCAAAGAGTCTTTTTGGTTTTACCTTGGTAGCGATTTTTAATTTAATTTAATTTGCAATGAAATGTGTTTTCATTCTGAAATCAAATTTGCTTGAATGAATGTAAATCAAATTGGTCATTTGAAAACACGTTTACATACCTTTGGCTGTAGCTTAATTTGCACAAGTGCTGGCTGTTATTGGTTAGATTCCAGAAGGTCCCAAAATGTTAACATGTTAACACAACTTTTAGTTTTGAATTACCAAACTATGAAAAAGCATCTGCGAAGTGTAGACTGAAAGCGTATTTGAATGAAAACCCCGTCAAGCAAAATCTATTAGAAAGTAAGCAAGCCACCTCCACCCCCTTTCATCCCTTTTTTGGTAGTTCCGAACTACTTCAAAAATTCGCCAGATGAGATCTAGTTCGTTCTGCATGCATTTTACTATAGTTTCGAACCAGTTCTAAATTTGTCACCTTAGATATAGATTTCTAAAAATAAAATTGTTTTTTAAAAGTACCACATCTCGCTGCGTTTGAACTGGTGGCGATCTAGTTACTATCGCACTGATTCGTTTTTGGAACTAGTACGGAACTACAAATTTGGTTCACCAGTTCGGGGTTTCCCTACAGGGATGGATACACAATCAGACACGAGTAAGCGAATAGGCTTGATATGCAAAGCACTTGGCTTTTTACATACAAACATACAAATACATCCGTGCTTATGCGTTTGCCAACCGACTTGTTGGATTGCATTAAAACGCACTTGCAAATATATATATATACATATGCAGATACTTTAGCTATACATATGTACATACATACATACATGTGTACATATGCTTTCCACATCAGCCGCTTGAATCCGCATGCCTCCAATTGTATTCATTGGAATTCGCAGCAATGAAGTCAGTCAAATGCACAGACAGACAGATCAACGCGCGGGGAGACATTACGGTACATACAACGGAAATCAGTGAATATTTAATGGCAATTGGAGCTGTGCGTGGGTGTGTCGGTCGGTATGCAATCGCTGCCATTACATACACATCCGAAAGTTTTAGGGGCCAGCGATTATTTGGTTTCCATTTCGATTGGTTTGAAATAGGAGTTTTTTTTTCAACAGCTCGAGAGTACCTACCGCACTGAGAGATTAAAAAAGAAATATATGTTTGTGCCCTTCTTTAGCCAAACGTCGGGGAAATATTCCAAATAGACTTACTATTATTACTTTCCAAAGGAGTTAAAATGGATCAAATGATCGACACAGATAGAAATCTTGCAAAATATTTGATTTGTGCTGGAACGCCCCACCAGGTTTTTCAGCAATCTAATCAGCGTTGTATAAGTTTTAAATGTCCGTGTGGCTTTAAGTGTCGTAATTTTGTATCTGTTGCTGTTGTTGTAGCAGCTAAATCAGTGAATCCATCGTTACTCTCATCTACCTGTAGGTAATTTTCGAAAGGGGTTGAGTCGTAAAGGAAGTTGATCACTTATTATAGAGCGAGGCATTTTTATATCTATTAGTGTCCGACCGAGCGTTCGGGTTCGGGTTCGGTTACTGAACTGTTCGGACATGAAGTTCGGGCTCTGATTCGGTTCGGTTTCGGCCAAAATTGGCTGAGTTATTTGGGCGAAAAGTTGTAAAGAAATTTTTACAAATTATAAATATTTCTTTTATTTGGGTGGCCTGAGTAGCGTTTCTGTAATTTATTTCATTGCCTTTTTATGGTAACTTTTTTATTTCTTGTCGTTGTTTTAATTTTATGCCCGATACAACTTTTAGCAAGTTAAATTTTCAAAACTGCTTTTTATAAAAGCGTGTTAGACATGGAAATACATATTTCCAATTTTTCCACGAAATTCGATGTCAAATTGAGAAACAGAAATTTTAGTTGCATTCCCTAGCTCGCTAGAAGTTGCAAGAATTTACAGGAATTTACCAGAAAGCGTTCCCGTACTCGGTTCACTGGTAAAATAGGGGAAAAATGGGAGAGTAAAATCGATCCTCTCTTTGTCAGAAGTTGCAAGATTTTACCCGAAGAATTTCGGCTGGTAAAATCTGGCAATGTGTCAAACCATCAGCTGTTCAAATGAGTTGAAACTTGAATAAGCAAACAAAAAGTTCATCTGAATTTTCATCTTCTCAAATACGTCGAACCGAAAAAATATCAAGTTTTGTAAGTAATTTTGTTAATTTCCTTGCGTATTTGCATATAATTTAGCAGTTCGGGAATGATAAAAAAACTGCTTTGTAAACAAAAAATGGCGCCCACGGTGTATTTGACAATTTTCCAGTTTTTACCCGAAAAGGGTTCCCGTACTTTTTGGCTTTTCTCTCTTTCTCTGAGAGCAATTTTGCTTTTTGACAGTTTTACAGGTTTTATCCAGAAAAGTTGAGACATGTTAACAGCCAGAAAGAACTTTCTATCACATTTCGGAAATCAATTTGAGAAATAAAATATTGTAAAATGTGACTGCAATTTAAAGAGCGAAAAACGATTTCGAAATTTTCTGCATCGTGTGTACTTCACTGAGAAAAACGTAAGTAATTTTTACTCTAAAAAATTCAGGTTTGGTTCGGCTTCGGCCGAAAATTCGAGTTCGGTCGGACACTAATATCTATCTATCGACCGAAAAATATCCATACTATAAAATTATTGAAAATCGGTTTAAGATTTTTTTTGAGGATTCTTTCATTTACATAAATGTATGTAAATTGCTATATACAAATATGTATTTATTTTTACTATAGCTTATAAATTAAAAAAAAATTGTACCTGGTTACTAAAACCATTCGGTTCCCTGTCTTAAATTATTTTGGTGCTGCAACTCAATTTGATGTTCTTTCTCGTGTTAGACTTCGTGGAGAACGTTGTGGATTTTTATGGCATCATTATGTGTGTCTATATGTGTGGCTATCTTAGATTGTGGACATTGTTGCAACATGTGTTGCGTTGATAACGTTGTCCGGCATATCGGACATTCCTTCGGGTTGTTTCCACTATAATAAATAGTGTGAAGTGCTGAATAGCGTAGCATTTACCCCCATTCTTGCAATTTTGATGCATTCATCACGCCTGAAATTAGGCGTTGTAGTTTGGCCGTTTAGCCTGTGGGTTGTGTATACGAAGAAATGCGTTAATGCATTCCAATCTTTCCTCTTCTTCTTCTTCTAAAATTTTATAACAGTAATATGTTATTACGGTACTTATACAGGGTACTTCTATGATTAATGGGAGCAGAAGTGCCTCCCTGGCCTTACGATCGGCCACTTCATTTCCATTAATTCCTACGTGTCCTGGAACCCATAACATTTTTATTATTTGATCTTGTTCGCTTTCTCCATAACTTTGAAATATCGGTTTAATTACCATAAAAATGTGTACATATCGCTACCTAAAGGTGAAAAGGTGCCAAAGAAATGGCAAACCTCCGAGTGTATTTCTGCCGTGAAAAACTGTATGTCCCTGCCCTTTGTGTAATAACATCAAGGCATACGCCACAAATCGGAGTAGAAGCCTGGCCAAAAACTAATATCTATAATGACATCCATTATCGAATGATTGCTAGTTTCAAATCGAATGAAATAAAATGACAGCTTTTTTCTCTCAAATGCAATTTATATTGAAAAAGCGAAACATTTTTAAAGTATTTACGTATAGTAAAAGTCGTGGTTCTCAGCGTATTTTTGCCTCATATTTTATGTAAGTGCAGTTAATGCCCTTGAAATTTTTTTCCCTGCTTCTAAATGAACTGTGTATGTACTGAAATACTGTAAAATAGCTGTTTTTCATTTTTCCAGTGGATAAGACTGCTATAGGTATACCATTGGGAATTGACTTTTCATGAATCTGAAATGATTTATTTGAAGTACAGTACTTCCCAGATAATTGATTCATTCAATTAACTAACAACTCTTCTAAAAAACGAACTTCTCGATGGGGAGAGCTCCGGTTATTAGGCTTTTCTGAAAAGTTTAATGGTAATTGTATAATTTCTTATAGACAATTAAGCGGGGCATGCTGTATACTGTGCCTTATTCTATTGCACTTCACCTACATATATACATATTACAGTGATATATGGATGTGGTGGTCTTTACCGCAATTCTCTACTTCTAACAGCTTTTAAAACCAGCTTTATTTAGCAGCCCCGAAAGTGAACATTCAAAGCAAAAAGTCTCGCTACACAATGCAAGTGCAGTCCATTGTCTCGCAGAAGTCCAAAGTGCGGCATGCGGCCGGCACTATATCGATTTCCTTATTAGCCCCTTGTTGCCTCTGTTATGCCGCTTCGTAGTTGCATTTGTAATTTAATTTTGATTAATTTTCGGAGAGAATAGAACAGTTGCGAGCAGAGTATTAGCATTTGGGTGGCCACTGGCCAGTTGTTGATAAACTGTCTGGCTCTATGGCTCTATGGCTGGCTGTCTGTGCGTGTGTGTGCACAGGAGCTCCAACATTTGTATTGCGGGCTATCTCCCATTTTCATTTCGTATGCAAACATAAGTGCACACATTCACACTCGCCTCCTCCCGTGTCGCCCACATACATACGTATGTAAAGTCGAACCGGTCGCTATCAGCTTTGCCCCGAAATCCGTTTGATGCAATGTAATTTGTAGTCGCTTAGTAATTAAGTGATAACGACAATGACTGAGCCACAATCGGAGCCACAGCCGCAGTCGCAGCCGCAGAGGTGATGGACGTTTGGAACAGCAAAAACAACAACAATCATCGAGTTTTTCATTTCCGTGAATAATTGTATAGCCCATGGTGGAATAATAACAAGGTGTTGTCAGTAGCGACGTGTTTGTTGTGATTTTGACAAGATCGGCATGCTTATTTTCAGTGCTGTCGATCTTAATTTNAATGTTTCTGATTTATTTCAAGTTAATTGCCTGTTGCCATCGAATGCAACGCAGCACACGCAGCGCGGCGCAGGGCAGCTCAACCACAACAACTCGACTGAACTCAGCTCAGCTCCGCTCGGCGCAACCAATCCAAATCGGTGCACCGAAATGCATTTGCAGCAATTCACCGCAGTGGATTCCAGCAACAGCAGAAGTGGCCGAATAGTTGCCGCCGCAGAACTTTGCCGCAACCGCTTAGCTACAGTACCTCGTTGGTTGGTTGGTTGGTTGTTCCATTGCAGTTCAGCACTTCTGCTTGTCTGCATTCTGGTCGATCCGGTTTTCAATGGCCCAACGAAGCTGTCCGTCCGTCCGTCCGTCCGTCCATCTGTGATGTGGCTATTGACGGCTTCGTTGGCTCCCCGCCGCCGCTGCTGTTGCGGCTGCTTATCAGTGATAAGCGTCGTCAATTTGTTGCAATCGAGCGAGAGTGCATTTGTGGCTTTCATTGTTCGCTTCCATCTAAGTGACTAAGAACAAGCATGTATAAGGAGAAGAGGAAGCGTGAGTGTGTGAATGTGTGTTTGTTTGGTTTTCTGATTGTTTGCTGCATTTAAGTGCATCGCTCCGTCACCGGTCACCGCTCACCGGCGACAATGACGACCACGACGAAGACATCAGCAGCGACAAAGGCGAGTGCATTTTGCTGATAATGTGAAATGAATTTTTGAGGGGGCGTTCAAGCGGTCAAAGCCCAGCCGAATCAACGGTGACTGCTGAATACTGCCTGCTTGTTGGATGGATGGATGGTTCATTCGAGAGCGTGTTTGTACTTGTAAATGCAATTGTGTGACACATTGAGACGTCCATGTATTCTCGATTTGGCGTCCGTCTGCCCGCATTGTTGACGCCTCGAATTTAAATTTTTATTGCATTGTAATAATCTTTTGTTTCCCTGAAAAAGCCGTGACAGTGAAACTTTGATTGTACTTTCGATTAAATTACATATGAACAAACATACATTCTATAGGAATTTGGCTAATAGGAATTTATGTATATATTTTTAATGATTTTAAATATCTGAAGTAATTTCATTTCACATCACGTGGAATATGCCTACGTACGAAAAAGAGACAGGACTGTGCCTTCTGTAATACGTAAAGGTCTCTGCAAACTGGATGGACCTTTCGAGGCCATAAAAAGTTTTAGACAAGGCCAGTCATTCTCATGTGTGAACCCCCGATTAAGTGTTACACCAGAAACCACTCACTGGGATCTCTCACCCTTTATATAAGCCAGGCTCTAATATTCGCTTAGTGTATTCCATGTCGCCAAAATGTTGATTTAACTGCTGGGAGGTCCACTATATATATGTATAACTTATGTAAATTAATCGATGTACCGTTATTAGTTCCATTTGCAAATCTGTCTTCACTTATTTCAGGAAAAATGCGATTAAATTTAAACCAGCTCGAAAGCCTTAAAATAGAAGCAAAAGAAATTAGTGTAGCGGAAAACGAAGAAAAGTGAGATTACTTCCTGGCTTGAACTGTAGACGGCCATTACGTCGAAACTGTAAAGAACTTTGTTTACATATTTAGGAACCAACCTACCCGTACTGCCAGTCTGGGATCGAGCAAAGCATATCTCTGCGCTTGCGCATTACTTGTTATGTCCATTAGCGATTGTTCATCTTCTGCGATAGATCTCCGGTGATGAATCGCTTGTGGATACCGCTCATCGCAAGCGCAGGAGATAGATAGCAGGCGATGCACTGTCAAATAGTTAGTTTCACATCTTCTTTTAACTTTAAATTTTGATTAAGTTGCGTTTTTAACCGACTTCCAAAAAAGGAGGAGGTTATCAGTTCGCCGGAATATTTTTTATATTTTTTTTTTTTTTTTAATTTTTTTTTTTTTATGTATGTTACCGCATAACTTTGGACCACGTCAACCGATTTCGATAATTCTTTTAGCATCGGAAAGGTAGTATCTCAATCTGGTTAAGATCTGATCAGTGGATCATGAGATATATATATATATTTATATAAGAGTTGAAGTCCGTTTTTTTTGCTAAAAATTACTTTTCTATAATATACCAAACCACGTGGACTAAGCTATTTTTGAGAATATAGTAATTTTCGTCTTGTCGAATGTACTCGTAAGCACTTTTTGAAATGAAATCTTCTGCGATGCAATGCCCAAGTACAAAAGTTTCTCTGCGATGAGCATTTTGCTTGCGGTGAAACTGACAGATCTCCTGCGATGGCTGTACGCTAATGGAGGCAGCAAGTTAGACACAGCAGCGCAGACGATGAAGAGATACATATTTTCGAGTTAATTTGAGAGAACAAACGGACGCAGGGTTACCCTGCAAAAATCGCGACTACTCCATGCATACGTGTAAAGAGTACTCCCTAAGGACCAAGGAATACTCCAAAATTAACCACAATTCATATAAAAAATATGGTCCAATTAACATTGCGATGTCCTAGGGCAGGACCATATACTCCATCCCTGCATTACATCAGAGTAGCACAAAACTACTCCAACATATTAACAATGGCATTGTTGTTATATTTTTTCGTTTGTACACGCTTTTGTTCTTCACTTCTCAAATGCTTTTTCGAAATTAATAAAAACCAAGACAAAAATTAAAAATTACATGTTGCCTCTGACGGTATTCGAACCCGAACATGCTGGGAGCTAAGAACTAACAGCGAGCATCTCTACACGTTCAGCTACAGCCAGACATGCAAATGTGCTTTCAAATGCTCAACTTCAATCACGTTTCGTTAAAACACGAGCAGTGATCGGATAACAAACAATAAGCTGGCGCAGAGACACGAGTTGGTCCGCTACAGCATGACAGAGCAACACTTTTGTAAGTACTCCAATTTACCACAAAGAGACTACATGGTCCAACGATTTTTGCAGGGTAGTGGCCGTTTAGATTATTCTAGCCAAGCTGGAAGCATCCACTTGCATTTGGTTGGTATAACTGCAAGAAGGAACACTGTCCCTGAAAAATTTATTTGTCTAAGTTGTAAATATACCGAAAATGGTATACATATATGTACATTAGCGCACACAAGGGGTGGGTTTGGGGTTCAAACCCCCCTAAAGCTAATAACCTCAAATTCAATCTGTATCTTAAAGCTAAGAATCCAGCTCTCAAGGAAATTATAAAAAATATTTATTACTAGCCAATGCCCGCTTACTTCGCGGCGCCTAATAAGAGCTTTTGCGTTAGCCAATGCAAAAGAGCGTTTAAAAACAAAATTAGTCTGTAAAGTCAAAGTTTTTGATTTAAGTTGAAACCACTAAGGCGCAGTATCCTCCTCACACATAGGCAAATAGTAGTAACGCTGTGATACCATATGGAATACCAATCCCTTTTGGTGTCATGAGCTTTACTGATGGTCTTATTTTCACCTGTGAGTTCTCTGCCAATCATGCGTAATCTTTTTGTATGATCTTACGTATGCCAATAAAAGTTCTTATAGGGAAACTCAAGAGCACAGAAGTGCATTTTCTTTATAGGAAGGCCAAGAATCCTCGCTGTCCCATAGGATGAAAAGTTTTCCGGTACATTGCTAAATGAGTAGTGTGATCTCTTAAGTATCTTTCAAATGAAGCAGTTGATATACCTACGGTGATCTTTCCTTGTTAATTCACCACTTTTACAATTCGTGGTAAAATTTATGAACTGATTTCAGGGTAGATGCAAGACCGCATGATCGTGCATGAGGGCGTCAGAAAAACTTAACCCCATGCTTCATTTAAACATTTGAAAACTAAATTCGTATAACTTAAACATAGGTCCAAAGCAGACCAACCACACGGGGTTTCTATACATTTCGGCTGCAGCGCCATCCATTGGGCCTATTTTCTGCAAAACCATTGCTTACCATAAAATGAATACGTGTTATGAATTTCTACCTTGACTCCAGCGGCACTAATCGGGTAAATTTTTATCAAAAGAATTTTCTATCATACAGGTACATAGCTCACATTTAAAATTTGAACGAAATCGGTTAATAAATACGATTTTTATAAATAACTCTACTCCAGCACCACCTAGCGAGTTTTATAGTACAATCCGACAATCTGACGGAACTCTATTCAGTGTTTTTTGAGTTTATTCCGAACAACGAAAACGGCTATCATTTTATGCAAATAGGTATGTAGATAGGACAGTTTATAGCGAAACTCGTAAACGCAAAGCTCCATTCTTTGTGAAAAACTTAAAAAAATTCTTCAAAATTTTCACAAAAATTTTACCTTACTGAAAATTAAAGACAAAGTTAGAATAGTTCAATGGGATTTATAAATCTAGGAGAAAATGGTTCCCAATCGAGTGATACTTGCGCGTTTACGTAAATGTATATCGATCCAGCCTTTCCAATAATTATCACTTTTCGCCATAACTACGGTATTGATAACATATGTAGCTGTGTAGAATTTCAGGACGTTAGCGTAAGCAGTTCCAGACATAACCTATATGAGAAGTTCAGTTTGCATGGAAGGAAGGAGCCACGCCCCCTTTCCCAATGCATTTGCAATATATGCATCAGTGCTAAGTTTCAGTTCCCCAGCGTAATTGGTTTTAGTGATATATTGGTTTTTTACGTTTTAGTCTGTATAAGAATTTTAGGAATATCCCGAGCTAAATACCGAGTAAATTTTTGGTCAGAATATTTATTTTCAACGTGTTGCCAAATATGAACCAAGTCGATGCAGCCGTTTAGTAGTTTAGTGAAATGCATTGTAAAGAGAACTGTATGAAATTGTAAAACGTAACGTCTCAGATTTCTTAATTTTTTTGGCAGCAACAACGAAAAGTTTAAATTTTTTTTAGCGAAAACCCTTCCAAACAGAAATAAAAAAAAATTAAGTTTGTGGTTATATCAAGGCGAAATTTTGAGAACGGTGCGTTGCTAACTCTAAATATAAACAACGACGCACTGGAAAAAGTTAATACGTTCAAATACCTAGGAATAATGATCGACGATAAACTAAAAAAAAAAAAAATGGATTCTATATTTTCAATTAGAGCTCTAGCAAAACTGCATTTAATTCCATACATTAGCTTTTGCGTGATGCGTTTGAAACATACAGACAAACATACCGAAATTTTAGATTTGGCTTCTGTTGAACTAATAAACCCCCTATTAATTTTTCTTTAACATCTATTATGTACAGATATCGGCCTGTTGCAATTTTATTATTCTCAAGTACTCTCGTTTGATACCCATATGGCAACACTTAGTTTATATAGTAAATTTAACTGAATTAAAGTTTTCAAATAAGTGGCAACCCGCTTCAAGAATATTTTCAAAAGTAAGCTTCCTAATCCTCTTTAGTTTAATATTCGTATTGCAATATTTCATTTATTTTACAAATTTCAATGAATACAATCTTTCAATCAGTTGGCAAATCCCCTAAAAATATTTTCAGGATTAAAATTTCCTATCGTCTTTAGTTTGATGCCAATATTGCAATATTTAATTTATGCTATCAATTATATTAAATTAAAGTTTTCAAATAGGTGGCAACCTTCCACAAACATATTTTCAGCTGTAGGCCTTTGTAAATTTCTTTCATTTAACAGCCATATTGCAGTATTCACATTACCGTATCAATTGACCTAAACTGAAATTTTAAACACAGGTGGCAACTCTCTAATTTTTTCTTCTATATTGGAAGCTAAATCTCTAGCGATACAACGGTGAAAACTGCATTCAATTCCATGCTTTCGACTGATGCGCGTACAAATATACAGACAGACAGATATTCAAAAATTCTAAGAATTGTTTATTTGGCTTCTGTGGCTTTAATAAAAACCCACCATATTAATTTTTCTTTAATATCTATAAGGTACAGACATCGACCTGTTACAATTTTATTATATGTATATCTAGATGTAGATATAGATTTCATTTATTTTATCAATTTAATACAATAAAATTTTTCAAACAGGTGGCAGCCCTCCCTAAAACCATTTTCGGCAATAAAATCTCCTAAACCCCTTCAGTTTGATACCCATATTGCAATATTCAATTTATTTCATAAATTAAATTAAATGTAAATTTTCAACCAGGTGCCAACTTTAAAAAATATTTTTGGCTGTAAGCCGTCTTCAGCCTCGTTCTTTTGACGCCCATATTGCAATATTCATTTTTTCTTATCAATTTACTTAAACTCCGATTTTCAAACAGGTGGCAACTCTCTAATTTTTTTCTTCCTATATTTTAAGTTAGACCTCTAGCAATACATCGTTGAAAACTGCATTCAAATCCATGCATTC
>NW_016161246.1:0-539 GCF_001687245.7 Rhagoletis zephyria
CTGCATATGCAAAACGATTGAGTTTACTCCACCACCCATTCGCGATATTATTCGAAAAAAAGGTACGACTGAGCGTTCTAACAGTGCCGCGATTGTGAAATTCCACTCATAATTTGACCGCACTCGTACTCTCGCTGCTTTCTCCCGCTGNTTCTTCTGACGCCGTGATATTCGGTCTGCCCTTCTCCAACGAGGAAAAGTTGAGCGATATCTTCTACTGCATATGCAAAACGATTGAGTTTACTCCACCACCCATTCGCGATATTATTCGAAAAAAAGGTACGACTGAGCGTTCTAACAGTGCCGCGATTGTGAAATTCCACTCATAATTTGACCGCACTCGTACTCTCGCTGCTTTCTCCCGCTGCGGAAAGAAAAATAACTCATCTGTTTCTCTCAAATCAATTGGTTTTGACAGCGACAACACAATCAACGTATTTGAGAGCCTTTCTGTGGAAAATAGAAAAATTTTGGAATCTGCGATAAGGTTGAGGAAGCAGAAGAAACTGCATAGCGCTTTCTCGCGACGGGTAGGGGGG
>NW_016161246.1:739-1987 GCF_001687245.7 Rhagoletis zephyria
GGGGGGGGGGGGGGGGGGGGTCTTCGTTCGTGTGTCTGCCAACAGTGAACCTATTGCCGTATCTTATAATAGCGAATTATCTGACTTAGTTGGCGGAGCTTAGGTCACTCACTGCTGTTCACATATATGTATATGTACATATTTGTGTTCGTATGGAAAAGTAGCTTATGTCGAAGGGCTGGATTTAGTATGAATCGGCATTCACAGCATGCGATTGCGAATGACTCACAGCAACTGAGCTGTTGAACAACGTTTGGCAAATAAACGTGCCAGAAATAGTTCCGATACTAGCAAGTCATTATTCTTATTAAGTCTCATCGAAAAATTTCTGGGCGTTTAAAGAAAAAAGGGAATGCCGCATTATACTAAAGCCAGGGTTTCGACATAAGCTACTTTTCCATACGAAAACAGATATATAAGTATACGCACTTCTGTTTAAATAACTTTTTATTTATTTTCTTAAGCTCATTCGCTCACCAATTTTTGTTCTGTTTGTAAAGATAATTTATAACCATTGCCGTGAATCTATAGACACGTACATACATACATATATACATGCATACTTACCTACATACATATTTACACATACTATTTATTTATATACCCTGCAAGACAGCTGAGCATCAAATAAGTGCTCATTTTATCATTATCACTAATTACAAAAGTGCTTATTAAAATACTCACTTTTGTTCAGGCCATGGGATAAAACTGAGCACTTTCCCTTTGTCGGTGTAATATTTTACCTCTTCTTACTAATTGGAAACTTTGATTAATGAAAAATATATCTGATCTGCTCTAGCAACTACCAAACTGCTTATTTTCGTTTTTATAAACACATCAGTGCTAATGAATAAAGTACTCATTGTTGTCATTAGCAAGTCCTCAGTGCTAATAAACAAACTACTCATTGTTGTCGTTATAAACTCCTCAGCACTAATAATCAAACTACTCATTTGTGTCGTTATAAACTCCTCATCACTAATAATCAAACTACTCATTTTTGTCGTTATAAACCCCTCAGTACAGGAAAAAACAAATAAGTAGAAAATCAAAGTTTTTACTTTTAAAAATGAATTTGTTTATTTAAAACACGTTTATTAATACAAAACTCTTATAGTACATATGTACAAACAAATAACATACTTTGTACATATCTATGGTCCTTTGCAATAATGACACAATTCAAAATTCAATAAATAAAATCCTTACTACTGTTAAGTGGCTCATATATCTAATCCATGTCGAATC
>NW_016161246.1:6682-20964 GCF_001687245.7 Rhagoletis zephyria
GGGTTCCAGGCCACAAGGGCATTTTAGGCAACGAAATAGCTGATGAGATTGCCAAAAGTGCCATCCGTCTTGCTAGCGAACCAGTACGGGAAATACAAAAGTCGCTAAAAACGATCTACAATGAAATTTCCGAAAGAGCTGGGTGCCGGATCAGGGGGAGATGGAACGCATTAGCGACATGCAAAACCACCAAGATCATGTGCAATAGCAGCAAAGGAAACACCCATTTCTTGCTTACACGGTCACGTAGGGATTGCAGGACAGTTGTCGGCCTAATGACGGGCCACAACCTACTGGCATCCCACGCAAGCAGAATGGGCATTAGTAACAGTGACGCATGCAGGAAGTGCAGGGAGGAAGGCATGAGTGAGACGTTAGAACACCTCCTCTGTTTCTGTCCGGCCTTAGCTAGAAATCGTCTTAGTTATCTCGGAGCTTCGCAGTTTAAAGGACTAGAGGAGGTTTCAAAACTGGATATTAAGGCACTCTTGAACTTCGCAAAAAGCGTTGACGTCCTATACGACGACTACTTTAGACCGCAGTAAAACGGACCTCCATCTGGCACTACAAAGGACCAACGGGTCTATGTAAGGCGCAACAGCCGGCCAGTGTAACCTAACCTAACCTATTGTTATAACTCTGTATAATTATAAGTACTATACAATTTGTTAATTCCTTGTTATATCTTCTTGTTTTCCTATATTTAATGTTCTTATCCTCTTTATTTCTTATTGTGCAATAAAAGATGTAATCTTAATGTACTAAAGTATATACGATATCAAATAAATTGAAATTGAAACTGAATACTTTGGAAAGACAGGGCAGTAAGCTTATTGGTCTGTATGAAGATAGCTGCCGGCATCAGAGAATCTCTAAATTAAGCAATTTGACGTTAAAACAGCTTTCTTGAATGGAAGTATCAAAGAGAGCATATACCTCAAGCAGCCTGAGGGATACTCTGACGACTCGTCCAAGGTTTGCAAGTTATTAGGAGTCTATACGGCCTTAAGCAAGCATCCCGTTGCTGGAATCAGACCTTTTCCAAACTATTAACCGATTTTGATCTGCAGGAAAGTGGAGCAGATCATTGCGTTTTTGTCAATAAAAAATATATATCGATGATGGATTAGTAGCCGCAAGCGATCAGAAAGATATTGACAAGCTGTTGCTGTTTTTGAAGCAGAATTTCGATATCAAGGTTTCCAAGGCAAGATACTTGTTGGGGTTGCCAGTTCGGCGTAGTAGCGATAGAAGTACTCACGTGAATCAACTGTGTTATATGGAAAAACTCGTTAACACTTTCAATATGACTGAAGCATTGCCTGTCAGCACACCTTGTGATGTGGCAGCGACTGGGATCTCATCTGTTGGGGAATCATGTGGAGGTAAATACCTCTTCAGGCAAGCAGTTGGTAGCTTGATTTATCTCATGTTAGCTACGCGACCAGACATCGCATTTGCAGTCAGCTACGTCAGCCGTTATCTGGATAAAGCATTGTCTGCTCATACAAATATGGTTAAGCGGATACTAAAATATATTCGGGGTACAAAAGGTGATGCTGACTATGCAGGGGACATAGACACGAGACGATCAACTAGTGGTTTTTTTGTTATTTTGGGCTCATCGTGCATCGCTTGGTCATCGCAAATGCAAAAATGCGTTTCGTTTTCTACAAGTTTTTAGCTGGCTGTCCTGCTTAGGGATGCAAATTTTGAGCAGTAACATCGATACATCGATGTTTCGATGTATCGGAGAAAAGATCATGGAGGCTAAAATACATCGCCAGAGAAACATCGATATATCGATGGTTTCCGATGTTTTGCGATTTGTTAATTTCTAGTTAAATTAAAAGCAATATTGAATATGTTGGTTGTGGTTGATTTTTCCGACAGGGTGGTAAGATGATTTATTTTGGAACGAATTTCCGTCATCCCTTGTCAAGTTTGGTTTGACACTGAAGATGGCACAATGCCGAAACCTCTTTGTCTGCAAACCAAACTTGATAAGGGATGACGGAAATTCATTCCAGAATAAATCAATATTGAATACTTTAATAATTATGAATGTATTTTCCTGTATTTTGTTATCATTTCTATACCCTTACTATCATTAGAATCAAAATGCATACCATCGTAAGGTCGTTCGCGCCTAAAGATTCTACGCCTGATCTTGTTGAAATTCTAAGGGGTGTTTTGTTCTGTTTTGACGGCTAGGCTATTAGCATCAGACTTCTTCAACCGCGGTCACTGAGCAGATGTGGTGATCTCCGAAATAGCAGCTATAATTTCTTACCTTTGTACATTACTGTTGCTTTTCCACAACATTTTTCATAAAAACCGGCCTCAAGCCCAATAAAATGGTTGAATAAAATTGTTATAAGGCCATAAATATGTATATAAATAAATATAAAAAGTCTGAATGAATAATAAGTTTAAAGTCAGTCAAACAAACCGAAAGAAAGTCTCCTTAAAGTCGATGTTTAAAACATCGGTAAAACTTCCATCGATCTATCGTCAATTTCGCGGTGTTAGTAAATTGTAAACATCGATGGCAAACACCGAAAATGGAACCTATATTATCGATTTTTCTAAAACGTCGATGTATCATTTGCATCCCTAGTCATGCTGAAAAAGAGCTTATTTGGATTGAATAACTCTTGGGTGGCTTACTCCCTAATCGAAAGCTAAAGATTACTTTGAAATGGACAACCAAGCAGCCATACGGCTAGTGTAAAATCCTGAGTTTCACCAACGCACAAAGCACATAGATGTCAAATTTAAATTTATTCGAGAGAAATATGAACAAAAGATGTTTCACCTTATCTATGTTCCTTCAAATATGCAAATTGCGGATATATTCACGAAGCCATTGAACAAAGAAATATTTATTCAATTTAGAAATTTAATGCTTGTAATGGATTCCAAGAGGAACACAATTTCTTAACTTAATTCTAATTTTCAATAACTTTAAAGTTAATAATAATGAATTTAAAAAGTGGATTGAATGAATTAACAAAAAAAATGTTTGATAAAAGTGGGACTGTTGAATATTTTTATCTACACATAGAATTACCTATCCAACTGTATTGCACCAGCAACAGTTATGCACAAGCTTTCTCTCTTTCCATATGAATATGTATGTAGATATCATAGTTTTATTGTTCTTAAATAAAGTTAGTTGTACTTGAACATTCGAGCGGTCTGGTTTTTCTTTTGTTGGGTCCAATAGAATTTTTGAAAATTGACATCGGATTCATAATCAGGAACCCCAAAAACCTCCGAGTAACAAGTTTCAAACAAATCCAATCCGTTTTTGAGAAATCGTTCGCCATGTCGGATCTGCCATTTTGAATTTTGTAATTCTGACTTGAAATTTCAAATCAGCAACACCGAAAATCTGAAAAACTACTTAAAATTTAGGTTTATATTCTTCACTGTTTTTAAAGTTTTATCCAACATTCCTCATTTTCAGAATATCAAGGAATTTACTAACCTCAGTAAATTCAACAGACGGCTTCTCGGTGACAAATAAAGATTTTTTTAAAGCTTTAAATTAAATTTTGGAGGGGAGGAGTAGTAATTTTATATAGCGGGATGATCTTTCTGAAAGAAAATTTTCATCGTGTTACAGGAGCTCAAACGTGCTCAAAAACCGTGAAAGTATAGTCCGATTCTTGGTTAGAAAATTTAATGAAATTTTGTCGGCCTGTGTTATTGTTTGTATATTCGTCGATTTTAAATTTGCTACCGCAAAATAACTGATACAAAAAAAAACACCTCGTTGCGGTAAAATTTTCGAGTGACGAAAGCTGAACTAGAAACACAAAATTTATGGTATCAATTTCGTGACGAAAATTATAAGAATTTTTTAACTTCGTGGGAAACGTACGGAAAATCTTTTTTATTTATTCGGAACGTTGAGAAATTCCGTCTACTGATAAAAACACAAAATAAAAAACATAACTTTTGTAGTCCCCACCAATTCCCACCAAACTCGGCACGAACATTGCTGGGTTAAGCAACCCTTCGAAAATTTTGTAAATCAGACAAAAACTAGTAAGTATTTAAACTAATTTTCTGAAAATCGATATACACAATGACCTCTCAGCAGATAATGCTACTTAGGGAAATTTTTGGGAAAATGGGCATGGCACCCCCACTTACGCCTACATATGTGTTTCTCGGTAACCGGTTTATCAATTTTTACCAAACTCGGTACATTTATCAACCTTGGCTCATAAACGTGATAAGTTGAACCTTTTCAGAATCGGACTAAAATTACCGTCACCTACGATATAATAGTAAATTTCAGAAATACAAAAATTCGATATTTCAATAACTAAACACGCCAACTCACAACAATCTCTTAACAAGACACAATATTATTGCTTTTTGTTAAATGGGCGTGGCACCACCCACTTATGACTACAGACATAAGTTTATATTGATAGCCCCCATATCGATTTCTCCCAAACATGCTCAAATTATTTCAATATCTAATATCATATTAACGAAACTGTTTGACATCGGGAAAAATACTCTTGCTTATGGTGCAGTTTACTGAAAGGGTACAAAACTGAAAATATTACAAAAATTCCACTTCAAATTTATCAAGAAATGTACTTAAAACAACGACAACGTACATTCGCTTGCAATTCTCTAGAATTTGAATTTATTCGTTTAAATTCATGACTACGCATGAATTGTTCACACTAATTCACTCATATAGCAAGCATCCTTCAAGAATGCAGACAACCGATTTCTATTGGGTAGCTTCGGTAGCTGAGGGTAAAAAAATGAATACTTTAATACTCGACCGCTTATTTGGTGATTTTACTCGATACTTTGCAAAGTACTCGGATAATCAAAAACTAAAAAAAACACACTTTTTAAATTTTTTCTTCAATTTGCAACCCAATTTTCTTTGCTTATATGGATTATTATCATTCAATTTTGCCCATCACTTAAAATAAACTGAAATTTCGTATAGTCTGTTTCATAACATAAACAAAATAAGTTAAAGTTAATGGCCTTATTCATAAAAAATAACGAGCTTAATAAAATTACATTTTCTTAAATTTTTCAGTTTATAAACCTTTTTTTTTATGAATAAGGCTACAAAACATTACGCACAGTTCACGAAAATGCAGAGTTTTTAGAAACCTTTTTGGTATGCAGTTTTGTAACCGTTTTGGTTAATTCAAACTTGCACATTATTATACTAAAATTGAATAGGTTAAAAAATGCATATCCAAACAGATTACAAAAATTCTTAATAAAATTTGAAATTCGTGAAAGTATATTTATATATGTATGTATGTAGGCACATTTAACTTTAAAATTACTTCTAACGTGAAAGTAAGTTCTGCAATGAAATAAAAATCAAATATTTTAAATGTCTATTGTTTTAATTTCAGAAAATAACTTAATATACGATTGAAGAATAAAATAATTTTAATATCCCAAAAAACGTATTTCAATGAGTCCGATACTGAGTAGTATCGATACTTTTTCCCTGATACTTTTAGAGTATCGATACCATGAGCTCGATGCCAGAACTCAGTATCGATACCAAAGTCTGAAATTTCGAACCCTACCTATTGGAGACAAAGTTCTTTACTCCCAACGGCTAACAACATATTCGTATATACAAACGGGCATATATCGTAACAAAAGCAACGAAATTGCAATCAGCGTTTATCGCTTCATCCTATTTTTCGTTAGAAAACATAATGACATACATACACACTAACTATTTTTAACAGCCTTCGCTTAACATTGCATGCTATTAACATACATACATATACTTATATAAATGCAGTATAGATAATAACCCAGCATTTCATATGTAAAAGGAAAATATTAAGAAGCACGGTTAAGTAAAAGTAATTATTTTAAAATTACGATAATATAAAGCTAATTAAGTTTAAAATCCGATCGATTGTACGGAAACTTACTTATATCATCCTCTGAAAAAAAAAATTAAATGTTCACATATTGTTTAAGCGACTTATGCATTTCCGGCATGGGCAGGGAACGGCGAACACCCACACGCATTTATATTGCCTTTTCCGCATAAACCAAGTGTAGGGAGAGAGAGGTATTGCACTGCCGCCCAAAACCAAGTGCAGCGAATAAACACACGCACTTTTGTTTGGGAATAATTCGCTCGTTCTTCATTTGGTATGCATTTTTTATGCACTTCTCAACTGCCGCAGAACAAAGCCTACTAAAGTAGTTAATTTTTGGCACCCCAAATCATGCTCAACTCGCTTGATGCATCACCACTCCTCCGGAATGGTTTTAAACAGAAAAAGCAAAAGCGCTACAAGCTGTTGACTTTCAGCATACAGAGGTGGTACAAGAGTTACCATTGGTCACAGCGCCTACCCAATTTCTAACTTGAATGCATAACCGGTGCTCAACACACCCTCTTGACCTTGACGCACACCACCAAAAACTCTTCCAGAGGTTCTAAGCGGCAAAGCCACAGCGCTATAAGCCGTAGGGACTCTACATGTCTTACAACCATGCAGAGGTGGTAACTGATCATTGGTCCCAACGCCTACCCAAAAAATTTGTATGCAAATACATTCATCCTGGTTCTGCCCTCTCACTGAGTTAGTCACAATACTTAAATGCAAACTAACATAACCCCAATAAAAGAGAAAGTAGTTAAAAATCCGAATATTTTATATATGAATATATATATATGAAAATAAACCCCAATGCACACCTGCAGAAGCTACAAGCTCGAATGGTGCGAAACAGAAGAAAAACAAAGATTTGTCAGGCGCAAGATTTACTTCAGACAGTGACAGTCTAAGATACTGCACTCGATTTTCCTCCGCCCCAATACAAGATAACCCAGAACCGGTTCTAGAGTTAAAAAACAATAATCTTGACAATTTTTGGGTCCGACTTCAAGCGGCATATGATACAATAATCGAAACGGACGATTCCGATTTGCCCGAAAATTTTAAAGCTACGGCTTCGTCAAAATACGAAGCCTGTCTTGACCAAAGAAACAAAAGTTATGACTTCCGATCAGCTTAAATTATTAAATAAATCAGTGCACCTACTCCACCCCAGAGTGTAGAAATACCCCAAGCCCAAGAAGCAAGTTCAGGCATTTCCCTAAAAGTGCCAGCATGTGACACCGAAGTATTGCACGGAGGTTATGAAGAATGGCCGTCCTTCCGGGACATGTTTACGGGGCCGGGTACATAAACCATCCACAACTATCTCAAGCACAATAACTGTACCACCTCAGGTACAAAACAAAAGGTCAAGCAGGTAGTATTTCAATCTGGATTGGGAAGCACTCAAATCAAGATACGCAAATGAAAGAGTACTGGTCGATAATCAAGTAACGATTCTAATGAACTTGCCAAAAATTCAAAAAGGAACTAGTGATTAATTCATAAAATTACAGTCCAGTGTTACAAACTATTTATCCGTGCTAGAAACTCAAAACATTCCCACAGATAATTGGGACCCAATTCTGGTAAATGTGTGTTCCGCAACATTACCAGAAAAGTCGTTACTTCTATGGTAGCAATCGCTTCCGTCCCGAAAAAAATGTCCGACATGGCAACAAATGAAAGATTTTCTCACTACCCAGTACGAAATAGCAGAGAGGGTAGACAAAATATTATCAAAATCCAAAAACACACAAAATGATCTACATAGAAGCTTCAATATACGCCATGCCTGAAATCCCAAATTACACAATAGAAGCTTCAATTGATCGCAATAATACATAACAGAAAATAAATATGCGTCATGCGAATTGTGTAAAGAAGGTCATCTCATCTTGCGAGAGATTTAAAAAACTATCAGTTATCGAAAGAAATAAGTTCGCTAGAAGCTCTAAGCATTGTACCAATTGCTTATCTCAATCTCATAGGTTTAAAGACTATGGGAGCAAATTTAACTGCGTGTATTGCCAAAGGAGACCTCATTCGATGCTCCACATAACAAACTTAACAAGCACACCCAAAAAAAGCTTGCAGAACTACTGGTCTAGTGGCAACAACTAGACCCGAAGACCCCAAAACGCAGACCCCGAAAGTACACAAGAGCGATCATGCTGCTCAAAAGCAGCAAATATACAAGCACTGCATTCAAACAATGAAAGCAGCATTTTACTTCCCACTGCATTTATCTCCATCGAACACCGAGGAGAACTATTAAAGCTTAGTGCTCTAATAGATCAAGGTTCACAAAGATCTTTTATCTCGGCAGAAGCACAAAACCGATTAAAACTCCCAACAAAAAATTCAAACTTTGAAATTTCCAAAATGGGTGGAAGAGTAACCCAAAACTCTAATAAAATCTATTCATTACCTCTGATTTCCCCCAATGCGGATGTAAGAACAGAAGCACACGCCAGAGTTCTGCCGCAACTTAAAAATATGCTACCTAGCCAAGCACTAAACCCCAAGGAGTGAAAAAAAAGTCGCAAAACTTGTCACACCCCAAAATTGAAACTTCTTCAAAAACCATTAAGTCTATAGAATATGAATCAATTCAAAACGGAAATTCTCTTACCCCTTCGGCCCCACAGGATAGCCTAGGCCAATTATGGAACCAGCGCATTTAAAATGAAGGTAAAGCCTAACCACCCATCTGGTTAATTAAAGCAAAATGACTTTCAGAAAGCAACTACACAAGCACAAGTTCTACCACATAATTTCAGAACTATCCCTTATGTTGCTACCCTCCGAAAAAATAGTCCGATAAGGTTTACAAATCCCATGACGTTAGCCCAGGGAAAGTCAAATGTGTTAGGCCTGCACTGTGTATTACAGAAGATACGCCCAGATCATAGCAGCATTGCAACCTGAACGCTGCAACTTCGCTCCGCTCCTCCCTGTCACTGGTGTGGACTTTGCTTGGCCTTTACAAATAAAGGCGTCCATGTTAAAGACTTCCACCTTTACGAAGTGCTAGGTGTCAAGTTTGTATATATTTTATACGGCCAGTGAAGAATTTGTTTATTTATTTCCTCCGAAAGGATAAAATAATAATAATAATTGTTGGGTCACCCTAATGTGATCCACTCAAACGCCGGATAAAAGCCTAGTTTAAGTAGGCTCATCTGGTTCTCACTGCAAGCATGCATTTGATTTTAGTTACATACACACATATACATATATATACCTACATTGTAAAGCAATCATAATTCCACTCATAATCACTCTCCCTTTCTTTCATTTGTTCGTACTAAATATAAGTCGCTAATAAGTAACAAACATCAACATCACATATTTGTGCTTTCGTTTAATCAGGAAAAAGGCTTCTTGATCCATCATTTTTGGCGCCCAACGTGGGGCCCGTGTTCTTAAATTAACTATTTAAATTCATCGACCGGTTGAAGCATCAAAATAATCAACTTCTTCGGACCGTTACCAAAGGCACGTACCGCCCTCCTCTTGCAGTTGTGTTTTTGCAGTAGTTCATCAATCGCTAGCAGTGTAATTCTCGTCGAGTTTCGCTAATATACATTCATATGTATTTATGTACATAAGGCCCATCACTCGCTATTTTTTTTTGCCCGTAAAGCCGCCTACATTTCTTGCAAGACGAATTTACGGATCTCATCCAACTCTGAATTTACCGCTCATGGGAAGTATATGTATGTATGCATTAAATACAGTTTTTATTTGATTTTGCTATTTGGCTGTGCATTCCATATATGTACATACATATGCAAGTAAGTGCTGCCCTAAAAGTTCGTTATTGTTGCTGTGGGTTCTCCTAATTACACAAAGTTGCGGGCACTGCCGTTGATTTGCATTCGCTGTTCTTGTTAGCCGACCGTTGCACTGCTGCTGCTCTGTCGTCGCTAATCTGCTCTGCTGCCAACACTAGTAACCGTCGCGCACTTTGCTGCCTCTTTGCATTCGCTGACCTTTCGTTGTATACGCTGCTCTCGCTTTACGTTCGCTGCCCGCGCACACTGCTATTGTGCTGTCTACATCTTCGTTTTCATCGCTGCCGTTGTTTGCGTCATTGGTTGACCGCCGCCGGCAGTGTTTCTCGTCGCTTTATGTTTGGGTAATCCAGCAGCAAGTTTAGCAGAGCATACGCTCCAAAGGAGTCATGTCGCTTGAGGACTCCAAACGCAAACGTGCGAATATAAAACGCAATATATCTCGAATCAAATCAATTGTTGGGGGAATCAAGGGCTCGGATGACAAACTCTCACATGCGGAGTTACAATGTCGGCTTGGAATATTGGAGTCGTACTTCAAGCAAGCACTCTCCGTTCAAGCTGACATTGAAGACCTCAAACCAACAGACAACGGTCGCGCAGATTTGGAGGACAGCTATGTCGCGGTTAAACTGTGTATTCAAGCACAACTTGGGGAGGATGAAAACAGCATAGTTAGCTACTCCAAAACAATATCTGCAGCTCCTACGTCTACGTCGACACACTTGCCAAGGTATTGCTTCGCTATTTACGTTACAGCCAGCCGATAAGTCGAACTATCAACAGCTACGCAGTTTAGTTTTTCAGTTTGGTGCAATCACTGGGCACGAGTTTCCATATCGCACAAGCAATGCTGATTTATATAGTGATCGGAAAATGTGATCAGCAAACTCGAAACAAGTGGAATGAATCGCTCGATTACAAATCGCTTCCAACCTAGCCACAGTGGACGCAGGTTTTGGAACGTCACTGTCAGTTCCTACATTCATCCGACCCATCTTTGCAGCAGAAATCTGATTCCTGCAAGCAAAATCGTATCGCCAATCCTGGCCAAAATTCCTCCTTTGCTATTACTCATTCTCGTTGTGTTTTATGTTCCAGTTCCAAGCATAAACTTGTTGGTTGCTCTCAATTTAAGGAAATGACCACAAATTATCGCTTTGATGCTGTTAAGAAGTACGACCTCTGTATCAATTGCCTGAGCAACGGTCACAGAATGCCACAGTGCCCATCGAACATCGTTGTCGCACCTGTAATCGAGCGCATCCCACGCTGCTGCATCACGACAACGCATCATCGACTGCGCTCACATCTCAAGCCAGCTGCCTCATCATAATCTTTCCAAGTACCGAAATCTTCTTGGCAAGCTTCGTCGACATCGCGTTCTTTAAGCAGACCTCAAACGTACAACCAGCAGGCAGCTACACATTCACACATGGAGGCATCGGATTGCGGCCAGGTCATTCTAGCAACGGCTATGGTCCTAGTCAAGGACTCCACAGGTGCGTACAAACTTGGAAGAGCGCTACTCGATTCGTGTTCCCAAGTGAACTTTATAACCGACGACTTCGCTCAAAGGCTTCACCTTCGTCCAGAAAGGCATCACATCGGAATTCGCAGTATTGGTGACTCACTCACTAATCTTAAGGCGCGAACCACCACAACTATCAAGTCGCGCACATCAGCCTTTGAACTTTCGCTACAGTTCGGTATCACATCACACATTGCGTACCAGCCTGATGCCGAAATCGATACCTCAACTTGGAATTTGCCAGCCAATACAACATTAGCCGATGAAGAATTCTTCAAACCGCGCCGTATTGATCTGTTGCTTGGGACAGAGGCATTTTTTGACGCGCTCGCTGTTGGCCAAAGTCGACTGGGCCTGAACTTACCCACACTCCATAAGACATTGTTTGGCTGGGTGGTTTCGGGTAGATATCAGCGTCAACACTACATGCCATCACCGTCTTGTCTATTGTCTAGCGAAGACTCCATCGACGCAAATATGCAACACCTTTGGGAGCTCGAAGCCATCGACTTGCCGGTTAAACCCATTCTACCTGATAATCACGTTTGTGAAGATATCTTTGTAGCCACAACACATCACGATGCCACTGGACGCATGGTTGCGAGCTTGCCGTTCAAGGACAATCCCAGTAGCCTTGGATACTCCTTTGACATCGCTCATCGCCGTTTCCTCGCAATTGAACGCCGCCTCTTGCATTCGCCTGATATTCGACACCAGCATGTGTCATTCATGGAAGGATATGAGAACCTTGGTCGCATGTCCGTGGTTGCGGCACCGAACTTAGAAGAACCGCATTACTACATACCGCATCACTGCGTGCTAAAGCCTAGTAGTGTATCAACAAAGCTTCGGGTAGTATTCGACGCCTCATGCCGTACCTCGACACAAACATCTTTGAACGATTTGCTTTTGGTGCTATTGTTGCGCTTTCGGCTGTACCTCTATGCTATCACTGCAGATGTAACCAAAATGTACATGCAAGTGCTCATGAATAAAAATGATTGTAAATTTCAGTACATTATCTGGCGAGCTTCTCCAGACCTAGATCTCAAGACGTATCAGCTTAATACGGTAATATACGGCACAGCCTCAGCCCCATATCTCGCAGTACGCAGCCTTCATTATCTGGCAAATAAGTACATGGTTGAGCTTCCAATCGGCGCATCAGCGGTAAAATCATCAGTTTATGTTGACGACTTTCTGTGTGGTGCGGATGATGTAGACACTTTGCACACGTTAAAGTCTCAAGTCATCGAGGTACTTCGCCGTGGATAATTTCCGTTATCCAAATGGCACTCCAATCATCCTGAATTCATGGAAAGCCAAACTACAAAAGAATTAAACATCACCGAAGACTTCGTTACTAGCGCACTTGGAGTGACGTGGCATCAACGAAGCGACAAGCTGTGATTCACGTTTACACCGAAGCAAGTATTCGGGTCCATCACAAAGCGCACAATATTGTCCATCGCCTCATCGCTTTTTGACCCACTTGGATTGCTGTCACCTCTCGTAATTACCTCCAAAATAATCCCACAAGAACTATGGTTACTGAAGCTTAACTGGGATGAGTCTGTGCCTCAACATTTGCATCAAGCCTGGAATAACTGTTTAGCATCACTCAACTTGCTTTCGTCACTTGACGTACCTCGCTATTGTATGTTGCCAAACGCTCGCAGCATCCAAGTACATGGGATTTGCGATGCATCTATTCGCGCATACGGCTGTTCGATTTACGTACGCACAGAAGACTGCGATGGACACGTTTCCGTACATTTGCTCACGTCAAAGTCGAGAGTCGTTCCAGTTAAAAAACAGTCGCTCCCAAAACTGAAACTTAGCGGGGCACATCTTCTTGGTCGCCTGTATGCTAAGATAAGGGAAATCTTCAGCAACCAATCCGTTGCTGCGTATTTCTGGACCGATTCGCAATTAGTTTTGCATTGGCTGCATCAACACTCAGTCACATTATCAACGTTTGTGGGCAACAGAGTGGCTGACATACAGGAGATGACTGCAAGTGGACACTGGAGGTTTGTGCCGACCAAGGAGAATCCAGCAGACCTAGTAGCTCATGGCTGCACTGTTACAGAGAACTCGATTTGGTTCACAGGCCCCACATTCCTTCGAGAAGATGAATCAAGATGGCCTAATAACAAAGGCCGTATCGACCTCGATATGGATGTCGTTAACACAGAGATGCGCAAGAAGACATTCACTGCAATCAAAGAAGCAAACTACACGCTAGAAGTCATCGNGAATCAAGATGGCCTAATAACAAAGGCCGTATCGACCTCGATATGGATGTTGTCAACACAGAGATGCGCAAGAAGACATTCACTGCAATCAAAGAAGCAAACTACACGCTAGAAGTCATCGAAGGTATCAGCTCCTCCTCCTCCTCCATTGCCTGCGTCCCTTCGCATGGCTATTTAGATTTAGTGACAAATGTAGAAGGAAGCAAACATTAAACACCACAACGCCATCGCCTGATGAATTACGACGCGTATCTAACTGCATCATTTTCATTATCCAACAAAAACCAACAAGAACCAACCGTTAAAAAGCAGTTTGAAAATTTTAACTCCATTTTTGAACAAGTCAACCCGATTTGAGCTCGTTAAAGTTGGTGGCCGCTTGGACTATGCAGATCTGCCAGACTCTCCGAAGCACCTGATTTTGCTACCTAGCAACTCGCAATTCGTGCTCAAGTTTGTTCGACATCTACATGTCCGCAATTACCATGCCGGCCCTAAAGCATTGGTGGCGCTGATTCGCTTAGAAAATTGGATCGTCAACGCTAGAGACGTAGCTCGTCGCATCGTTCGTTCCTGCTCACATTGCGTTTGTTACAAGCCAACGCTGCTCCGACAGGTCATGGCACCGCTACCAGCTGCACGTCTTGCACCCGCACCCCCATTTGAACGCTGC
Organism: Rhagoletis zephyria; assembly: GCF_001687245.7. Lineage (NCBI taxonomy): Eukaryota > Metazoa > Arthropoda > Insecta > Diptera > Tephritidae > Rhagoletis > Rhagoletis zephyria. The sequence continues at coordinate 20,863 of NW_016161246.1, forward strand.
GGAATCGACTTCTGTGGGCCGATAAACACGTATCTGCGAATCCGAGGAAGGGCTCCTATAAAATCGTACTTGGCTGTGTTTGTTTGCCTCGTAACCAAAGCT
>NW_016161246.1:23333-38730 GCF_001687245.7 Rhagoletis zephyria
GTTACAAGCCAACGCTGCTCCGACAGGTCATGGCACCGCTACCAGCTGCACGTCTTGCACCCGCACCCCCATTTGAACGCTGCGGAATCGACTTCTGTGGGCCGATAAACACGTATCTGCGAATCCGAGGAAGGGCTCCTATAAAATCGTACTTGGCTGTGTTTGTTTGCCTCGTAACCAAAGCTTTGCACATTGAGGTAGTCTCCGACCTGTCAACACACGCATTTCTAAATGCTCTGAAGCGCATGGGCGGCCGTCGAAGAATGCCATGCGACATATTTTGCGATAACGCCACGAATTTTGTTGGGGCGTCGAATCATTTGAAGGAATTCAAGCACTTTCTTTTCAAAACCGAGACACAAGAAACAATTTATAAGTATTGCTCATCGGAATTCATAAACTTTCCTTTTATACCACCCAGGGCTCCTCATTTTGGCGGTCTTTGGGAAGCCGCCGTCAATAGCGCAAAGGGACTTTTAAATCGCACATTAGCCAACACCAGGTTGACCTTTGAAGAGCTGAGCACTGGCGCTATAGAAGTAGGGGCCATCCTAAACTCGCGCCCACTTTCTCCGATGTCATCAGATCCAAACGACTTTGGTTCACTGACGGCTGGTCATTTTTTAGTAGGAGACTCACTGCGTGCCCTGCCTGATCGTTCAATAGAGCAGAAATCTATTTCGCATCTTGACCGTTACAACATGATCACCTTCATAAAGCAACGCTTTTGGCATCGTTGGTCCGCGGACTACGTAAACGAACTACGCTCCCGTGGGAAGTGGACAGCACCCTCGCCTAATCTCGCAAAAGGGACTTTAGTAATTATTCATGATGACAACCTCCCACCACAATGCTGGAGATCCTTTCAACGGGGCCGGGATATTGGGTCACCCTATGTGATCGACTCAAATGCCGGATAAAAGCCTAGTTTAAGTAGGCTCATCTGGTCCTCACTGCAAACATGCGTTCGATTTTAGTTACATACACACATATACATATATATACCTACATTGTAAACCAATCATAATTCCACTCATAATCACTCTGATTTTCTCTCATTTGTTCGTACTAAATATGAGTCGCTAATAAGTAACTAACATCAAGGCTAATAAAGTATTGTAAATCGTTTCGTTGAAGAAGATTGGTCGCGTTTTTATTCTCGCCATTTTCGGTAGGTTGGTTATTTTTAGCAAGTCGCCGTTGACTGCTTTTATACATAGCCCACATTCCACGTACATATTTGTGCTTTCGTTTAATCAGAAAAAAGGCTTCTTGATCCATAAATAATAATAATATAAAAATATTTAAATTTCGGTAATTGAAACCATTGCCGCAGCTCAATTAGCAAATGAGTAATAAATTTAAAAAGTTTTACACAGAAGCCCCGCCAAAATCCTCTAAAGCAATATCCCCAAATCACAGGCCAACCTAATATTCACGCAAACCGCCAGTTTACTGTCAAAAATTTCCCATGCACATATAACTTGTATGGGACCAACCGAAATTGACGGCGTGCGTAAAAAGCTAACTCAAATTCCAAGATTTGTGTTGCGTTATATTTCGATTTGGCGTGACAGAAATGCAACTCTGAAATATCACGCACGCAAATTTATTTTGGTTACTCAAATGTGAAAAACTTGCGTGCGTGCGTAGAAAAATACACGCCGGTAATATTAGGTTGGCCTGTCAGTGATGGACAGTTTAACGCCAAAGCCAGTCTGTTAAGTCTTGTTGCACAAGTCTTAAGATTAGTTACGCACACTCATAGGGCACACATCTAGGATGCGCATGTCCTCAGCATGTGGTAACGATTGTAAGGCCGATAAGTAGAACAATAGAAAGTAGCAATTGTGCGCACGTGCAACGGCATTGTACACATACATACATAGTGCACATGCGCACAACATGACCTAAGGGTTGTTTAGTTGGCAATTATAGACATTACAATTCAGTGCCAGGGTGTATGGGAATAGTCACGTATGCATTTCTTAAATGTTATGAAATGCGATTGGCTTAAAATGCAAGTGAAACCGTATACTATTTTTATTACTTCCTGGCACTGTCGGTTTAAGTGTTTTTCTAGATAAGTTATACATACCTACTACATGTGTAGTGCAACACACATGTTTTAGATATACTATGGTTAGGGTAAGAATTGTGTATGTGTAGGTTAAGAGTTTTTGTTATAAATAAAGGCTCTGGGACACCAGAGCGTCAGTTATCTACCAAACCCCCGCGTAAACAGTTGGTGACCCTAAGTGAGTTTTTTTGAAAAGTGAAATTTTTTTTGTTTCAAATTAAAATTGGCAGTATAAGAGTAGTGGTAAGTATTAATATATTCATACATATATACTCTTAGTCTTTTATCTACATAGTTTTTTGTGTGTATTAAATCCTTAATAAAAAAAATTTAAAAGCAATGGATTCTGCGCTTAACGAAAATCAAACCATTGCAAGCAGAATCTCTGCTCTGTATGAGGAAATAAAAAATTTTAGGGGGCAAAATATTGAAGAGGGACAGATCCAACGTTGGAGGGGTGTAGTAACCGATCTGTCTAGGCAATTTGAGGAGAACGAGTGTATCCTCAAAGAGGCCTCTTCAACCCTAAAGAGAAACCCTTATTTTAAAGATAACCATGCAGAGCAAATTAGGGGATTTTTCAATAATACCTCAACTCTAATTTTGACCATGGAAATGGAAGCTAAAGCACTAAAAGATAGTTTGCAAGCAGCGGGAGTGATAGCCTCACGACCAGCACCTCAGCCACCTACATCTAGTCACACCTTAGGTTCAATCGCTACAGCTCCCATGATTTCAAAATCAGAACGGCAATTAAAGTTCGTTTTAGAAGATCTTAGCAAGACTATTGACAAATTTTTGGGAAATAAGATTCCAAAAGTCTTCCTTCTGGAAAGTGCCAAAGAAGCTAAAATGATGTATCGCAATTATTTAGGAGAATGTGACGAGAATTGTTTAGAAGATTTATTTCTCAACGTAAGTTTTAAACTCGATGAGGCTTTGGACTTCGCTCCTGAAGATAAAAAAACGCAGAATGAAAATCTGCCCTACACACTGCCAAAAATAGATATTCCGGTATTCTCTGGAGACTATATTCAGTGGAACACGTTTAGAGAATTGTTTTCCCAATTAATAGGTTCAGCCAGTATCTCGGATACACAGAAAATGATTTGCTTGAAATCAAAGCTAAGAGGGGAAGCGGCAATGACGATCGCGAACCTACCAGCAAATGCAGAAAACTATCCAATTGCTTGGAACCTCTTGGATAATAAATATACCAACTTGAGAGCGCAAACTGCCATTCATTTTTCGAACATAATGGGGGCACCCTATACGACTGAAAATCTAGAAAGTGTAAAACGATTGAAAGAAGTGATTGAGGAAAATTTGCAAGCTCTAAAAGCAACAAAATTGAGTTCTGAAAGTATACTGCAAGGCCTTTTAAGTTTCATTTTAGTACGAAAAATGAGTAATGATTTAAGATTGAAGTATGAAACTTCACTTCAGAACTCACGAGAAATACCCATTGTTGACTCATTGGTGAAATTTTTAAATCATGAGTTTTATGCACTGCAAGCAGTACAAAAATCATCAAAAAAGGATGGGTCATCCAAATGGGATGACCATATTAAAGAATTGGCAAACAAAAAGGAAATCGAATGCATCATGGGATGTAATAATCGACATTTCCTTTTTCAATGCACAAAATTTAAAGACCTTACCATTAAAGAAAAATGGGAAAAGGTTAGAAAAAATAACTTATGCTCGAAATGTTTAAAAAATGGACATTCGAGTAAAAATTGCAATGGGTATAATTGTCGTATATGTAATGAAGGTCATAGCACATTCTTACACAAAGTTAGTAATGAAAAAGGTGCAGTGACAAAAAGTACCATTAAGCAAGGATGCGAAAATTCAGAAAAATGCATTTTGTTAGCTACAGCGGTTGTTTATATCCAAGATGCCAAAGGCAAATGGATCAAAGGCAGAGCGCTTCTTGATAGCGGCTCTCAAGTAAATTTGATGTCAAAATCGTTCCTAAAGAAATTAAGACTTAAGGGCGAAGCAATTAAATCGGCAGCGATAGAAGGTGTTGGCAAAACACGTTCAAAAATTGAAGAACGGGTAAATATAAAAATTAAGTCCAGAATGCATATGAGCAATTTCGAAACAAATCTAGACGTACTAATAGCGCAGGAATTAATGTCCAAATTGCCGGCAGAAAAAGCCATTATTAAAAAGATTCCAAATAACATTGAATTAGCTGATCCAAATTTTAATGTTCCTAAGGAAGTGGACATATTAATAGGTTACGAATTAACCTATGGGGATCTCTTTGAAGGAGAAAAAATTTCATTGAATGAAAATAATTTAATAGCCCACAAAACCAAATTGGGTTGGGTTATTACAGGAGCTGCAATGATTAATAGAACCCCATACATTTGCAGTTTGGCCTCTTTTTCCGAGCCCTCAATAGAAAGCCAAATAAAACAGTTTTGGGAAATTGAGGAAGATATGGAAAAAGACAAAAAATTTTCAAAGGAGGAGGAAGACTGTCAAACTATTTTTACAAAAACCACAACCAGAAAAGTGGATGGGAAGTTCGGAGTAAACCTCCCCTTTAAAGGAGATATTAAACAATTAGGAAATTCAGAGATTACTGCTAAAAGAAGGTTCTTAGCTATGGAAAAGAAATTGGAGAAAAACTATGAAGTAAAGTCACAGTATCATGAATTTATGAAGGAGTATATAAAATTAAATCAAATGGAGGCTCTAGCCACTCCAAACCAACTTCAGTTCAAATGTTATTTACCTCATCATTATGTACTGAAGCCAGATAGCACTTCTACAAAATTGAGAGTAGTTTTTGATGCATCTGCAAAAACTACTACAAATATATCATTAAATAATTTATTACATACGGGGCCAAGGCTAAAAGATGATTTATTTGATATTCTGATGCGTTTCAGAACACACAAATTTGTAATATCAGCAGACAGTGAGAAAATGTTCAGACAAATTTGGGTAAACGAAGAACATCAAAATTTCCAACTAATTTACTGGAGGTGGAAGCCATCGGAGGCCCTAAAGACATACAGATTAAAAACTGTTACTTATGGCACTGCGAGTGCACCTTACTTAGCAGTAAAATGTCTACAAACAGCAGCAGAAGATAATAAAGATAAATTTCCAACAGCTTCACAATGCATTCAGTCAGACTTTTATATGGACGATTTGATGACAGGTTGTGATAATCTAACTGAGCTAAAAAATATGCAGCAACAAATAATTCATATATTAAATTGATATGGATTCAAATTGAGAAAATGGTGTGCTAATCATCCTAGTTTGTTGAACGAAATTCCTAGCGAAGATCGAGAAATTAAATTAGATATAACATCTAATAAAGCTGAGAATATAAAAGCCCTAGGAATCGCTTGGAATCCAACTAAAGATGATATCTCAATAAAATCTTATTTAAAAACTGACTACAAAATTACAAAGCGCCAAATACTTTCTGATATTGCGAAACTATTTGATCCTTTAGGTCTTTTGAGTCCAGTTGTAGTGGTGGCAAAATTGATACTACAACAAATATGGAAAGAAAAAATCGACTGGGATCAAGCCGTTACAGGAGAAACCATGCGATCCTGGGTACATTTAAGAAATCAAATGAAATTATTGAATGAAATAAATCTTCCCAGATACGCATTATTACCTGATGCAAAAGAAATAGAATTACACGGATACTCAGATGCATCCATGAGAGCCTATGGCGCTGTGGTATATGTAAAATCAGTAGACAAATCGGGAAATATTAAAATAAATCTATTAGCTTCCAAATCGAAAGTCGCCCCATTAAAAATTCAGACGTTACCTCGATTAGAACTATGTGCTGCGGTACTGTTAGTAAAATTAATGGAAAAAGTATCAAAAGCACTTAATCTAAAAGACAAGCATATTTATTATACGGATTCAACAATCGTCCTTAGTTGGCTACAATTAGATCCTGCAAAATTGCAAATATTTGTGTCGAATAGGGTAAACTTTATTCAGGTGCAAACCAAAGGGCGGCAATGGAGACATATTGACACAAAATCAAACCCAGCTGATTTAATAACAAGAGGGTTATATCCAGAAGAAATAATTAATAATAGTCTGTGGTTTAATGGACCAATGCACTTAGCTAACATGGAGTCATACAGAAAAAAAATTGTCACAAAGCCTTTAACATCGCTTCCAGATATAAAGAAAACTGCTATAACAGCAGGTGTTTTGGTAAGGAATTGCTCTTTAATTGATTCAATTGACCACAAAAATAATTTTGAATTCTTATTAAATGTGGTTGCTTTGCTTATCAAATTTAAAGATATTACATTAAAGCGTCCTAAGAAAGAACTCGAAATTCAGAATCACTTATATTATCGAAAAGAAGCTTTGAATTTTATTTTGAAATATATACAAACTAAATATTTTAACAAAGAACTAAGTCTCCTTTCAGGTAACAAAAATTTAGAAAAGAGCTCGAAGCTGATAACTCTATCACCATTTTTGGACAAAAATGGCATCATTAGAGTTGGAGGACGTCTACAAGAAGGCAATATTCCAGAAGAAGCAAAACATCCTGCAGTACTTCCATATGAAGACACTTTAGTTAAAATTTTGGTGGAGGGAATCCATCAAAAACATTTACATATAGGACCGCAAGGCCTTCTCGCAATAGTTAGGCAGAAGTTTTGGCCTTTAAGGGGCAGGCAACTCACAAAAAGAATTGTTAACAATTGCTATAGATGCTTCAGGGCAAATCCTCGTCCCCTTTTTCAAATCATGGGTAATTTACCAGCAGATAGAGTAAGATGCACCAGGCCCTTCTTGAATACTGGGGTTGATTTCTTGGGTCCTATACAAATTCACCACAAAATAAGAGGCAAACGAGTAGATAAAGCCTATGTGTGTGTATTTGTGTGTTTCAGCACAAAGGCAGTTCACCTAGAAGTGGTATCAGGTCTAAGCTCAGCAGCTTTTATAGGAGCCTTAAAAAGATTTGTGGGAAGACGTGGTTGTCCTGCAAAAATATACTCCGACAACGGAACAAATTTCATTGGGGCAGCAAATAGTTTACATGAAATTTATATATTATTTCAAAAGGAGCAACTCGGAAAAGAAGTCTCCTCGTTCTGTGCTGTACACAGCATTAATTGGGTGAATATACCAGCTCGATCTCCACACGTAGGAGGGTTATGGGAAGCTGCTGTTAAATCGGTTAAGAAGCATTTTCACAGAGTAGTTGAAGGCACATTGACCTTTGAAGAGATGTGCACACTCATGACCCAGATAGAAGCAGTATTGAATTCACGACCTCTAACACCATTATCGGAGGATCCGAATGACTTCCAGGTTTTAACTCCAAGTCATTTTCTTATAGGGGAGACTTTAACCACACTTGCAGACAGTAGTGAAAACCATTGTTATCACGGGGTGCGGGACCACTGGAAAGCAGTGGAAAGAAATTCAAAGGAATTTTGGAAGCGCTGGTCACTGGAGTACCTAAGCGAACTTCAGAAAAGAGTCAAGTGGCAAAGGCCACAAGATAACTTACCCCAAGGGAGTTTAGTTCTCCTTAAGGAAGAAAATCTTCCAACAATGACTTGGAGAAGGGGCAGGGTTGAGAACCTCATCATCGGAAAAGATGGAAAATGCAGGATGGTAGACGTAAGGACCAGCACTGGAATGACAAAAAGATCAATAACCAATGTTTGTCCTTTTCCTACGGAAACGGAAAGAAATATAAGTAAAAATGAGGAATCCCATAAGAATAGGAATGTAAGGCATAAAAATAAAAATGTTCTAATGACGATGTTAACCTTTTTATTAGTACTACCACTCTACAATTGTCAAGTAATTATAGAAAAATTTAGGGACAAGTCAGGGATATTAATAGAGAGGCAAGACAGTTTGGGTTTGACGAAGACATCATGGGAAATAATCATCCACGTGAACATGACGGATTATCAGCACCAAATACAGCTTCTAATGGGAACACCCTCGGCTCTACAAAAACTCGCCAAGCTACTGGACAAGGGAGACTCAGAATCTCAAAAGGTAGTTGAGACCTTAGTTAATCAGGTCATTCATCGCATTAAAGAAGTCAACCAAAAGGATGCACTGATGAGATTTAATGGAAGAAATAGAGCATCTAGGTCTATACTGCCATTCGTTGGAAGCGTGTATCATTCAGTGTTTGGTCTAATGGATGAAGAACACGCAGATGAATTGGTGGCGACAATAAAAAGGACCCATAAAAATGAAGAATACTTGCTTAAGCTATACCAGAATCAATCCTCCATTGAAGACATAACGCAAGAGGTTTTGAAGAAACAAAATGAAGTTGTTCGAAATAATTTTAACCAAATATCGGACTCCATACAAATAATAAAGAAAGCGGCTGAAAATGAATTAGCAATGGAAGGCTTTCAAAACTATATAGCAAGCATTAACATTGCAATAGAGTCAATAGAGCAACTGCAAGGAGATATTACGGATTTGATTTGGAACTCAAAGGGAAATTTCATGAAAAGGATTTTACCTATCGACAGATTCCAAACCCAAATAGCAACAATTACGGCAAATTTAAATGATGACTTACAATTGCCAGATACCGACCCGTTTGAGCTATCAAAAATATCACGGGTCACAGCCACTATAAACCAAGGCTTCTGTTTAGTGCGAATTCAAATACCACTTATACAAAGCCAACAGCTACAGTTATTTGCATTGACCAGTTATCCGATTCTGCACGACGGCTACTTCGTGAGCTTTAAACTCGCATATGAATATCTGGTAGTAAATAAGGAGAAATCAATGTATAGTAGCCTGACAGAAACTAAATATTCGTATTGCCAGAAAATGAGAAGAATCACGCTGTGTCCCCAAATTGGACCACTCTACAATGTAAGAAAGGACCAGTCGTGCGAACTAGAGCTATTCTTTAATTCGAAGCAATTACCATTATCATGTGTGGTGAATATAATGCCTCTGCAAGAAGTTTGGTTGCAGCTTAAATCCTCAAATAGCTGGCTGTACTCCGTCCCTGAAGACACAAAGGCAGAAGTCAGTTGCGGCAGCTCTTATACGGCACATATTTTAGTTGAGCAAGGCATTGTAAAACTGCAACCTGGCTGCCACTTAACAACCGCGATAGTAAGCGTTTGGGCACACAAGGCACCAACCACTGTTATTCAGTACAATATGCCCCCAATTAATATGAGCAGGAGTTTACCGCTCATGAAGCACATTACTATAAAAGGGACTATGTTGACATACTCGATTCCGGACATTCCGCGGCCACCAGCCATTGTTGATTTCTCAGAAGACATCGATTTCCACCACCTGATGCACTACAGCTCGAATATATCAACTTGGATCATTATCGCAGGAGTCATCATGGGAATGATCGTCATCTTTCGGAAGCTATGTGGTCTCTCAACACGATATCTTCCCGCTGCTCTGGCCCTTAGATAATAGAATAGTCGATAAGAATAAATAAGTACATAAATATAAGTACAGTAGGTTGAATATTGAGTGGATTCCTCACAACTCCTATTTGAATAAGAAATAGTTCACCTTTTTTGAAAGTAAATACTTTCAACGTGGGCAATATGTTAAGTCTTGTTGCACAAGTCTTAAGATTAGTTACGCACACTCATAGGGCACACATTTAGGATGCGCATGTCCTCAGCATGTGGTAACGATTGTAAGGCCGATAAGTAGAACAATAGAAAGTAGCAATTGTGCGCACGTGCAACGGCATTGTACACATACATACATAGTGCACATGCGCACAACATGACCTAAGGGTTGTTTAGTTGGCAATTATAGACATTACAATTCAGTGCCAGGGTGTATGGGAATAGTCACGTATGCATTTCTTAAATGTTATGAAATGCGATTGGCTTAAAATGCAAGTGAAACCGTATACTATTTTTATTACTTCCTGGCACTGTCGGTTTAAGTGTTTTTCTAGATAAGTTATACATACCTACTACATGTGTAGTGCAACACACATGTTTTAGATATACTATGGTTAGGGTAAGAATTGTGTATGTGTAGGTTAAGAGTTTTTGTTATAAATAAAGGCTCTGGGACACCAGAGCGTCAGTTATCTACCAAACCCCCGCGTAAACACAGTCCATGTCATAAATTCGGATGATAATTGGCAATAAAAGGTTTAAGTCCTACCTCACGTAAAAACGTAAGTAAATAAAAAAAATCACTGGCAATAACACAGTAAAATTTAAAGAATGCACTGCAATAACTAGCCCGAAAACAAGCCGTTCTCGAGTCACGGCCCCTCTCTGCACTCTCGCAGATGTTTAAATGACCACTTCCGGCCACTGTGAATGATCCTGGCGTCCGCTCACTACACACCTAACCACACATGTTAACAGCTCACAGTTCACCATATATGTATGTATGTCAACGCTTTATACATACATATCTTTATATTCATATCCCACACACACATAAAAACAAATGTCATCTTTTTCACTTTTCTCATCATAATAACTATTTCATTTGTAAACCAAAGCGGACGTCTCGTTCTCCAAATTCGACCCCGGATATTGTTCACCATTATCTATAATAAATAACAAATCTAATTTAAAAACTTTAAAGGTTCGTCTTCTATTTCGTGTTATCTAGTGTTAAGCGCCTAATAAGGCAGTGAAATGTTCAGCTACAAAATCTTTGTTAACCTGTAGTGTTAAGAAATAAATCAAATTATGTAAATATGTACTACATATAGCATATATATATGACAAAAATCGGATTAAAGAAGTGCAATAATGGCAAAATATATGGTACAATCTGCAATTAATTGATTATTTGGCCTACACATATCTACACGTTTCGAATCAGCAAACTGCCACTGCATGCAAAAAATAAATTTTCAGTGGGCGATTGTTGACGTTTTTTTTGGGGATTTAAACATGTGCTCTCGCCACAATCGGTCAACTGTAATTAAGGGCGTGACCTAACGAGACTAGCGAATAAAGTCTGCTTGTAAATGTAATGGTGCTCGCGCATTTGGCATACCCAGCCGACCAAATATCCTCAAACCAATCCGTAAACAGATGTTTTGTGGACCAAACTATTAAAATCGATAATCGCTAACAAAAATTGTTCGGAACATTTTCCCACAACGCGTCACTACGTTTGTGGAAGTCAAAGTTTTGTTCTCGAATTTTCGTAAACGCATCATTAGCGGGGAACTTTCGAACTTTTTTCGTATCTTATTCGAACGTTGTTCACTGTCTCATTCCGATTTTGGTCCCGCCATATAAAAAGCAAGAAGTTTTTACTAGCAGGGTTATGAACAATAATACATTCTCACTTTCAGCTTACGCTGGCTTGTTGGGTTGGGAACAAGGGAATTAGCCGCTTTTCTCAGGGAATTTTAATCTATTTAATTTTTATGCAATAAAGAAATTGTTTTTAATTCTATTGAAATAGTTTATGTATACTTTTTGGTCCTTAAAATGTCATATTTTTTTAAGTAGATATACGTTTTTCGTTGGAGAAATTCGTTGATAGTTTTACTCGTAGAAGAGTCCGTGTCACTCTGTGTAATTTATAATAATCTAAATTCTTTGTATTAGCAGTACTTTTTTTAATATGCGGCGCGCTACTTTTCTGCTGTATTTATTAAAATATTGCATCGTATGTAGGTATACTTATAGCTTGTTTTAATTTAAAAAAAGATGCCTCACCCCCCTATTATGAATTTTCATACGTTAGACGATAAACGTTTGCAAGCGTATCATATTACAATTTTCATACGCCCGAGAAATGTATTGTTGTGAATGGCTGTGGTCTTCGTTCACTTTTAAAATAACACAAACGGCAATAACGTAAAATTTGCTTTATTTCACTTTTAAATGGGAAATAATACCAAAATCTCAGTTTAGCTTTATTTCCAACAAAGGTTGGAGATAAAACAAATTTTGCCTTATTTGCCATTGCTTATTTCCACTATTTGTAACAAAACCAGTTTACTGATAGAAGGGAAAAGAACTTTGTTTATTCCAAAAATACAATTAAACAAATATTTTTACTTATGAAAAGTCTAGCAAAGGGAAAGCGTCGTCTTTAATAACTGCTCGCCAAATTGGACATAGCGCTTTTGTATAAATTTTGTCTGCATGCTTTTAAATATGTTAAAAATATTGCTGGTAAACTTTAAAATCTTTGCATGGAACCATGAGGCAATAAATAGGCGAAGTAATAAAACAGAATTCTCGCCTTATGTTTTGACATTCGGCTGCCTTATAGGCACAATTTATAGGCCAACTTTCAAATAAAGCAGAGTCAAAATCTTTCTTCTCACTCTAATATTACTTCACCTGGTATAATTCCACCATGGGTGCAGTGCATGCAATAACACCATACGCAATAACTCTCATTACTTGGGCATTAAAAAGTAGTTTCAGAAGTGAGCTAGTGTAATTTTATTATTATTCTTTTTTCTAAACGATTATAATGCCACCAGTGCATAATTGCGAAAGGAGGAGGATGTGCACTATTTTGCTTTATTACTCAACTGTTAAGTTTAAAAGTTGGTCTTATTGCTCAACTAGAAATGAAATAAAGCAAATTTGTGTTATTTCACATTCAATTGGGAAATAACACAAATTTGCGTTATTGCCGTTTGTGTTGTTTAACCCCCCCTTTTCCCTCGTATTCCGGTTACATACACAGATGCAACTTGCTCAAGCTTTCCTTCTTTCCTCGAGCTTTGGCATCCCTCTTCATCTAGCCCCTGTAGCCCGCAAAAGTTCACGCTGCCAGCACAGTACAAATGTGCTGAGTTTTCCCATCTCTACTCTATGTGAATGTGTCTCAACCACTCCATAACACACTACATATTTTGTGTTTACAATTTGTTACCAATATCAAGACTGGTTGTTAAATTTTTAAAATTAAGCAATCACATTTTTTAAATGAATCAAATGTGAATGCACACTCAATTGATTCAATCCTTATACAGGGGCCGTACCACGGCCAAAAAAAAAACAAAAATATATTATTGCGGAATATACGCGGGGCAGTAAGCAGTGCGCGCTTTCACTCATTAGCACCTGGGTTCAACCCCTGGTCAAGGCAACATCGCAAAAAAAATATAGAAAAAGGTTTTTTCTTAACAGCGGTCGTCCCTCGGCAGGCAATGGCAAACCTCCGAGTGTATTTCTGTCATGAAAAACAGCTTCTCGTAAAAATACAATCACCGTTCGGAGTCGGCGTAAAACTGTAGGTCCCTCCGCTTGTGTGGCGCACGCCACAAGTCGGAGGAGAAGCTCGGCCAAACGCTAACATATGTGTAAGCGCCAATCTATTATTATTGTTATTATTATGTGCGGGGCAACTGGACTTGTCCAGAAATATTCTTCGAAATTGCGCTCAAGGAAGGACGGTAGCCCAAAGTTTTGGTAAAAACTTGTACCTTTTCATAATCTTCAGATTTTAATCAACATTTTCGCAGTCTGATTGAACGCTTTCAAAACTCCACACAAAACTCATTTTCATTCTATAATCGATCCCGTTTGTAAATCGTATTAGTATAAAATTGTGCACGTTTGAATTATTGCATTGATTTTTGAGAATTTTTTTCGCTTACCATGTTAAGCGTTTTCTTCAATACAAAGTATGGAAGAAAACGCTTAACATCGTCAACGAAAAAAAAATTCAAAAATCAAAGATATTCTTCAGCTCTTTCAAACTTGAACAATGTTATAATAGAAATTACAATTAAAAAGTTTGATTTTACGATTACCTTTTTTGAACTTCGTCGAATTATGATAAATCTTGTACAAAGGCTAAGAGTACAACTTCAGAGCGAGATTTTTCGACGTTCCGCAATTTCAGGCTTACAGCTACACAATTCAGCTATTGCCGAAAGCCTGAAAAGTGCCGACCACCTGAAAATCTTGTAGTGGAGTTGTACTCTGAAGCGTTGAGTTACATGTTTTTCGTTGTAGCATGCACTATATATTTATAGAAAGAACTAAAACTAATGAATAAAAGCAGGTGGTCCGAACTTGTAAAAGAAAATTGTGTAGTGTATCAGAAATGCATATCTACATAACAAAGTTCCACACGCGCCAAAAGTGCGGTAATGCAAACAAATTGTGGTTCACACGAAATATTATGGAATGCTTGATTTCTGCTTACACTGCATTCTCCCATAAGCATATTTTGCTAAGCTAAACCAATGTGCATTTGTATGTGCATAAGTGTCGGCAGCACATACATGTGTTTGTAAGACTAGTATGTAAGAAGTATAATAAATATGTATTATAGTAAATAAGAAAACATAGAATTAAAAAAGTTAAAATTTGTATAAATTAGGAAAGAATTAATAAATAAAAAACATTATTCGATAAGCGCTCGACTGCGCCACAACAAATTTATTGTCGTCTTATTAAATGGCGATCCTGCCTTGACTTAATCGGCAAACTGCTTTTTATATTGGCAGTCTGCTTTTGTCATAATCGGCAGGAAAACCAATGAAAAAAGGCAAAAGATCCTGCCAGATCTAGCGGCAACTTGCCTTTTATAGCGGCAAGCTGCCTTTAAGCGGCAAAAGATCCTGCCAGATCTAGCGGCAACTTGCCTTTTCTAGTGCAAGCTGCCTTTAAACGGCAAAATATCCTGCCAAATCTAGCGGCAATGCCTTCGTACTGACAGAACACCGTTAGTAGCTGACGTAGCTGTTAACATAAAAAAGCTACATAACCTCGCCAACCGGGCAACGTTTCGACCTCAAAATGAACAAGTTGGTGTCCATTGCCAAGCAGCAACCTCATTTCGACGAACAGGAGGTCGCTATTTTCATCACCGGTTTGCCTCAGCAAAAAACTGCGCTTAACGTGCTAATCAGAGGCTCATACAAGCTTATTTAGAACTTTACAATGGGAAACTCCAGGTAAAAAGCAACCAGGAAGATGACTCTATATTAGAGTGGTCCAAAAAAATTAAGTTGGAATTTTAATGCCGGCACCCCCTAGGATTGTTCTATATCGAAAGAAATATACCCCTATTTTTATTTTGAAATCGAAAAATATTTACGGGGTGCTCAAAGCGCTCAAAGTTTTCCATGGAGAAAAAACCATTTTTCGTAGAAATGGTATAAAACTCTTAAAAATCAATATTTTTCGATCGGAAAACGATCTTCTTTAAATAATTCAATTTCAACGCTCTTGATAGATACAGGAGCAGACATATGAATTATAAACAAGTAAGAAAGTCTAAGTTCGGGCGGAGCCGAACATTAAATACCCGGCGAAAATATTAAATATATGTTTTTTCACCTTTCCGAAACCT
>NW_016161246.1:39398-53691 GCF_001687245.7 Rhagoletis zephyria
TAATATTACAATTAATAATTCACAAATAACAGATTTGAAGGGCATTGGTCAAGGAATAACAAGCACTCTAGGTACAGTCAAAGCAGATTTAAAAGGAGATGATATCTTAATTAGACACAAATTTCACATAGTAGAGGACAATTTTCCAATTCCATGCGATGGAATTCCTTGAGTTAGACTTTATAAAGAAATATAATTGCATTTTAGACTATCGAAAAGATGAAGAACGATTAATATTGAGACCTTACGACTTCCCAGAAAATATAATAATTCAAATGGCAAATAGACCAACTATCAATACAATCACAATACCAGCTAGATCAGAAGTAATTCGTCAAAATAACATAAAAACTGACAATTCTGAACATTTTATTCCCCATCAAAAATTAACAGAAGGCATTTTTATTGCTAACACCTTAGCAAATAAATATCAAACGTTTGTTAGAATCATAAACACCACAGACAAAAACGCAGTTATTCAAAATTACAATGTAAAAGCAGAAAATTTAAATGACTACATACTAATTAAAAACGCTTCAGAAAATAAAAATAATAGTAAAGAAAAATTAGAGAGACTAAATAAGCACTTTCCACAATTTGCTAGCCAACAATTAAATTCATTGTGCGCAGAATATATAGACATATTTGCATTAGAAACAGAACCTATTACTGCCAACAATTTTTATAAACAAAAACTACATATGAAAGATGAAAAACCAGTTTATGTAAAAAATTACAGATTACCACAGGCTCATAAGGATGAAATAAATAAACAAGTAAATAAACTAATTCAAGATGACATAATAGAACCATCTATGTCAGAATACAATAGCCCCATCCTATTAGTACCTAAAAAATCACTACCAGGTAACAAAGATAAAAGATGGAGATTAGTA
Organism: Rhagoletis zephyria; assembly: GCF_001687245.7. Lineage (NCBI taxonomy): Eukaryota > Metazoa > Arthropoda > Insecta > Diptera > Tephritidae > Rhagoletis > Rhagoletis zephyria. The sequence continues at coordinate 40,295 of NW_016161246.1, forward strand.
ATTGATTACAGAGCAGTAAATAAACAATTAACTGCAGATAAATTCCCACTTCCAAGAATTGATGATATCCTAGATCAATTAGGAAGAGCAAAATATTTCTCATGTTTGGATGGATGATTTGGTAGTATTATGTAGTATAGCAGAAAATATAATTTGAAGTTACATCCTGATAAATGTTTATTTTTTAGTCAAGAAGTTACTTATCTTGGACATAAATGCACTAGCAAAGGAATTTTACCAGATCCAAATAAATTCGAAATTATTCAAAACTACCCAACTCCCAAAACTGCTGACGAAGTCAAACGATTTGTTGCATTCTGTAACTATTACCGAAGATTTGTACCAAATTTCGCAGAACACTCTAGAATTTTAACAAGACTTTGTAAAAAGAATGTTTGCTTCAATTGGACAGAAGAATGTCAAAGAGTTTTTATTTATTTGAAAAAAGCATTGATTAGCCCAAATATCCTACAATATCCGGACTTTTCTAAAGAATTTTGTATCACAACAGACGCCAGCGGCTATGCCTACGGCGCAGTACTTAGTCAAGAATATGAAGGCAAGCAATTACCAATTGCCCACGCGTCAAGATCATTCACAAAAGGTGAAATTAATAAAGCAACAATTGAAAAAGAATTGGCAGCAATTCACTGGGCCATTACTTATTTTAGACCATACGTCTATGGCAGAAAGTTTTTAATTAAAACTGATCATCGACCTTTAACATACCTTTTTTCAATGAAAAACCCTTCCTCCAAATTAACCAGAGTTAGATTAGATTTGGAAGAATATGACTTTGAGGTGGAGTATATAGCTGGAAAAGAAAATTATATAGCAGACGCACTATCGCGAATAGATATCAAAAACCTTAAGGAAATGTCAGTAGAAGCATGCAAAATAATGAAAGTTACGACAAGATCGGAAACTAAGCAAACAACCAGTAGTAACATTAACAAAGAAGAAAAGAAAAGTCACAATGAGAACCCTGTAATATATGAAGCGCTTAATAAATATGAAGTTAAAAGACATGTCGAGCTCGTTTTTGATCCTCCGAAATTATATTTCAAAAACGGAAAGAAAATTTGTAGCGAAATAGATACAAGCAACCTAATTGTTGAGGTGAAAATTTACTTAGGACAATTCTTTACCAGGGTTATGAAAGAAGCCGGCAATTTAGGACTTGTAAAAATACAGTTGTCCTTAGGAGACAAATTGTTTAATTATACTCGAGTAGATAAATTTATAAAAATAGGTACCAAAGTTCTCAAAAACTTAACTATTGCATTAACTCCGGAGGTTATGCATGTGACAAATATTGAAAAAATTAAAAAGATTCTTCACAAATATCACGATGATCCTGTTAATGGTGGCCACCCAGGAATCAATCGTACGACCAATAAAATAGAACAAAAATATTACTGGAAAAATATGAAAAATGATATTAAAAAATATGCTAAGAAATGCATTAACTGTAAGAAAAATAAAATCAATACACACCTGAAATAACCAATGATAATAACAGAGACACCTCCAGAAGCTTGTGATACAGTACAGATCGATACTGTTGGACCATTTCCAAAATCTTTAAACGGAAACGAATATGCAGTCACCATTGTATGTGATCTGACTAAATATATAATTGCAATCCCAATAAAAAGCAAACACGCAAAAACAGTTGCTAAAGCAATATTCGAAAACTTCATTCTAATATATGGATGTATGAAACAATCATAACAGATATGGGAACCGAATACAAAAATAATTTATTTCAAGAATTATGTAAACTTTTAAAAATTGAGCATAAAACCTCAACACCTTACCATCATCAAACTTTAGGCACGGTTGAACGCAGTCATGGAACATTCAATGAATACCTATGTGCGTTCCTACATATCCATTAACAAGGAAGATTGGGATGAATACCTTAGATACTTTTCGTATTGTTACAATACAACACCTTCCTAAGTCCATAGTTACTGTCCTTTCGAACTAGTTTTTGGAAAAACACCTCTGACTTACGAATTCTTACAAGAAAACATAGTTAGCCCAGTATACAATTATGAGGCCTACGACAAAGAAATAAAATATAGGTTACAAATAGCCCAGCAAAGAGCTAAAAGATTAGTGTAAGAAGCTAAGCAAAGACAAAAAATTAATTATGATAGAAGTACTCTAAGTAAGGAAATAAATATAGGAGATTTAGTACTAGTTAAAGACGAAACAGGTCATAAATTAGATAGTAGATACAAAGGGCCCTATAGAGTAGAAAAATAGATAGAAAAACAATTATACTTTAAGTAATAAAAATAAGAAAATCATAATACATAAAAATAGGCTTAAATTGTTAGAATAAGAACATTTCAGTTTGTTAGCGTAAACACAAAACTTAGAATTGATTTTCCATTTAATCACTTCACAAAAATATACTGCGCGAATAAATAATTAGCTTCAACAAGAATGTACATTCATACCAAAATAAAAATCTTAACCGATTTTACATTTAATTATGACATAAAAATATACCGCATGAATAAATAAACAAATAAATGAAAAAAAGACACACACAATAAATAAAAGAAACTCAAGAATTTGTAGTTATGTCATAAATTTTAATTGAAATAGAATGCTCATACATTGACCTCACAAATGTATAAGCATTCTTTTAAAGAGAGGAGGTGTAGTGTATCAGAAATGCATATCTACATAACAAAGTTCCACACGCGCAAAAGTCCATTAAACTTATTTTGTCGGTAATGCAAACAAATTGTGGTTCACACGAAATATTATGGAATGCTTGATTTCTGCTTACACTGCATTCTCCCATAAGCATATTTTGCTAAGCTAAGCCAATGTGCTTTTGTATGTGCATAAGTGTCTGGCTGCACATACATGTGTTTGTAAGACTAGTATGTAAGAAGTATAATAAATATGTATTATAGTAAATCAGAAAACATAGAATTAAATAAGTTTAAATTTGTATAAATTAGGAAAGAATTAATAAATAAAAAACAATATTCGATAAGCGTTCGACTGCGCCACAACAAATTTATTGTCGTCTTATTACAGTTGTTTCTGATTATTAGGCCGTATCTGCACCTGACTGACTTCATTCTCAGAATCGGAAGAGCTCGAATAAAGAAATAATGATATATTCATGGTATAATTGGTTATCTTAACTGATGATGAATATTTTACTTCTTGTTTACGTTTGAGAAATGGATAAAGACGATATATTTACTGATTGGAGACCGATTAATAATCGAAAAAATTTCACTAGCTTTCGAATCGAGTGTCATGATTTGCCTATTCGATTCGAATCGAAATTTACCTTTATTCGAACGGTCACTCGTTCACAAGATTCGGGTCCAGCTCGGCGAAGTTATTAGTCAAAATAAAAGATTCACGTTCACGCTCAAGTTGAAGTGTATAGCGAGCTTAAGTATGTATGTTTAAATTGTACTTTAAGGAATGTTTGAATGTTTTTAGTTACTGCTTCACGAAACAATTGATATCTCTGGCCCTAAAGCGATACACATTTTTCAAATGTGTCTGTTAACTCTATGATATCTGTACTTTTACACATATACTTTTTGCAAATTTTTAAAAACTGCAAACATCTAATATGTTGGATATTGTATAACTTCTGCAAAAATAAAATATACTCAACTCAAAAAAAGAAATAATATTTATCATTGAAATAACGTGGTAGGTCTAGAGAAACATCAATGTTTCGTCCGTATACATCAATGTTAACATCGATTGTTTGCTGGACGATACATCGACTAGAAAAGTGAAAAACATCGACATCGACATTTCTGGTGTGATAGATTTAGAATTGCATAAAATGGATATACGAGACATGTATTGTGGAGAGGAAGCAGAATTTTTCATTTGCCAAAACAAAGAAAATCTAAAATAGGGAGATATGAATTCTAAATTTTAGAAAAACGTAAATCAATTTTGTGTAAACGTTTATCGTACTATGACAAAAAAATAAATTTAATGACGAAGTTCTAATTTGGGCTTCAAAACTGAACCCTTCTTCTGTATTATCAACCAATATGCAAATCATTGTTCCACTAATACACTTATTGTTTCAGAAGTGTGAAATTGCTAGAATAGAAGACAGCAAAACAGAACTAAGGGCTGAACACCTTGATTTAAAAAATAATAATCGCCAAAAATGTTTAAATGAGCAGCTGTTTTCAAACACATACAACATCGCCCAGGGATTGTTGTCCATTGCACATTCTTCAGCCAATGTTGAAAGAATCTTCTCTATACAAAAATTAATAAACACAAAATGTTGAAATAGACTTCAAGTAAAATCAAATGCTTCTTTAATAAGAACCAGCGCTTATCTTAGTTCTAGTGGACAATGCCGTCCGAACATAACATTGATAAAAGGTTCTGACATAGTTGAAGCTACGAGTAATTATTTACTGCATTAAAAAGTTTTGGGGCTTACTGGCAACTTTGTAAATTTAAAAATATCCATTCACTGTAAATCTTTATGTCTATATACATATATGTACTTACTTTTTAAGCGGCCGTTTAAACCTAATTCAGCGGCCGTGAGCGCATCCTTCCGCCGCAGTGGTGTCGAAGCGACTCCGAAAATTATTACCGAGCGCGCACGGCCGCCTACCATACTTGCGGCAAATTACCACCGAACCAGTTCAGCATTTATCGTCGGACTTCGCGCACACGCCCCTTTTGAAATTCATATTGTGTCAAACTTGAAAGCTAATTTTTAATAAGTAACCTTATTGTATATGCCCATACATGCATAAACTCTTAACCGTGAAGTTTTAATGTATGAAGAACTAAGCTGCATAAATTTGGAATAAACGAAGTTGTAGTTTATACATTTAAATCGAACCTAAGTGTTTCCTTTAAGTGGAAAGAAAGTGTGATCAAGGTCAGTACGAAGAGACCAGGCGAAGAATTATTCATGGTCCTTCGCAGCCAACCGTGTCCCAGCTCTAAGTGAAAAAAAATAAATTAAAAAAAGACAAAAACATTTTAATGAAAACTCGAAAAAAACGTACTCGTACGTCCGCTAAAAATTATTATAAAAACTATTAACAAATTGGAAAAAACAATAAAAACTTAAAAAAACAAAAAAAAAACACAAACTGAAGTGCAATCAAGTTGAAGTATTGAAACAAAAGTGCACGTATACATATTTACATACACTTAGGTCTCTTTTTAAGCGGTACATGCGTTCCTCAGAAAGCCGCATAAAAAATTTCTTTAGTTTTATACAAAAACAGAGGATGCGTTCCAGCATTTTCAAAAACCGCATAAATTCAGATACTCCATGTAAAAAATCCTAAAAATCCGCTTAAAAAAATTCAGTGAGGCATTATTAAGCAAAAAAAACTATTTATTTCTTCACTTCAACACTTATTATTCCATGTAAAACTGAACATTAATGAAATAAATAAAATTTCATCTGTATTTTAACCCAAAATAAATAAAAATACCACAATAAATACATGAATTATGTAAGAACACAGAGACAAATTATTTTTCTGAAGCATTACCTCTTACATACTGAAAAAAGTAATAAAAACTCTCTAAAAAAATAAAATCGCTACTGCGAAATAATGGTTTGAAAAAACCGCATAAATTCGAATCCCCATAAAAAAAGCCGCATAAAAAGAGACCTAAATGTATACGTTAAAACGGGAAAAATTCTCATGCGCCCATTTTAGACTTAGCAAATCTGTTTTATTTCATATGTATAAACAAAAACTCACAAAAGTGAGAAAACTGCACAAATTAAAAATTTTTGAAAAAAAAATGTTCTCTGTGCCGATACTTTTGTGCGCATATACAACACAAGAACAACAACAAAGCGTTATCAGCAGTCATCATCCAACCAATCCATCGGCCAACATTAGAGGGACATCATCTGCAGCACCAGCGGCCATCAACAGCATCAGTAGGCATCATCAGCTACAACAACAATATCAGGCACAAAACCATAGAAAGGAGCGAACTTGCATACATACAATAAATGAAGGAAAGTAGTAAGTAGGCAAATTTTAATTTTCTTAAAAATTAAGATAATATAATTTTTATTTTCTTAAAAGTTATATTATTACCAATAAACTGCCAACGGACATACATACGTATGTACATATATAATAATATAATAATAGATTGGCGCTTACACATATGTTAGTGTTTGGCCGAGCTTCTCCTCCGATTTGTGGCGTAGGCCTTGATGTTGTCGCACAAAGCGGAGCGACTCCGAAGCGATTGTATTTTTATGAGAAGCGGTTTTTCATGGCAGAAATACACTCGGAGGTTTGCCATTGCCTGCCGAGGGACGACCGCTGTTAAGAAAAAACGTTTTTTCTAAATTTTTTTGCGATGTTGCTTTGACCAGGGCTTGAACCCAGGTGCTGCGGAGTGGAAGTGCGCACCGCTTACCACTACACCACAGCGGCCAACATACATATATATATATAATGTAACAAAAGGCGTATTTTTTCTCGCCTAAAACGGTTTTACTAAATCTGCGGACATTTTCCTGCCGCCCAAAAATTCCACAACGGCAATTTGCCGCTATTAAAAATTCCGTTTCCGGAAAGCGGTATATCTCCACATACCGCTATTCTTATAAATTCCGTAGCAGTTTATATGCCTACTGTGTCGCACTGTGCAATTAGCACAATTAATCATATTCTTTCCTCTGCTTACCCATTTTTGCCATTGGTCGCATAATTCGTTGAACTGGGCTTAACAAAATGCCGAAAACATAAGTGCATTGCAAAATATATACAAAAATATGCAAATATGTGAAAATATGCAAAACATAATAGGTCCAAATTAGCTCACTTCCTCCTTTAATGAGTTTCTACCCAAGTCCCGACTTTCTGTGATGTTAAACAAAAATAATCACTTGCATACATAGCCGAGCTCTACTCATAACAAATATTTTATGAAGAAAATCCCAACTAAGGCCTTTTTTAGAAAAGATATGTTCGTTTGAAATAAAAATAAGCGAAATCGGCCAAAGTTTATATAACCCTGCCTGACATGAAAATTTTCTCCGCGATAAGGCTAGTAGCCATTTCTAAAAGACTTTGGGTCGCTTAATCAAAAATGGAAACATATATATGTATATATTTGAATTTTGAGAAAGCAAGGCAAATAGCAAAATCGGCTAAAAACGGCTAATTTTTGGCTAACAAATCGGCTGCCGGTTATAATGAAATTTCTCCGGCTGTTTGTTATCGCAACCGGCTAAATCTAGCCGGAAAACGGCTAAAATGGCAATACTGCTTCCTATACTGAAGAGTTTTACAAAAACAAAAGTGCAGAAGTGCTTACCTAAATAAAGTGTGATATGCTTCCTTTTTTACCGCTCTTTTTTTGGCTTAGCATCTGCGATTTTGCCTGCTCCTACATATATGTACATATATTATGTGTCTATGTATGTATCTACAAAAAAAACCACACAGTTTCAAAATATGCATTTATATTAATTACGTGTATATAATTATAATAAAAAACAATCCACTTTTCATCCAATAAAAAAAAACAAGGCACATATTCATTTACATATATATGCATGTACACCCCGCTACAAAATGATACGATTTATGAGTTTGGGCTACTTTTTTCACATTAATTTTTATTATTTGTTTATAAAAGTTTAGGTCATTGCCTAACAAACACCACGTAAACACTAATTGCAAACTTTGTACAAAAACAAAAAAAATTTAACAAATTGTCAAACAAAATTTTCACAAAAAAATGTTATTCAGAATTTTTAGAAAAAATCTAAGTATGCAGTTTCATAGCTCATTCAATTTTAGTAAAATAAAATACCAATTTCAAGTGTATAATATTTTTATTGATGGTGTTGCGCAGTTTCTTTCATATAACGAATGTTCGCATTTATTTTATGTGAAAGAAAAATGCGCAATACCATCAACAAAAAAAATACCAAAAATCAACAATATTTTGTAGAAACTACATGCATGCACTTTATTGTACACGCTAAAATTGAAAGGGATATAAAGCAGCATACTTTGAATTTTTATAAAAATTCTAAAAAAACTTGACGAAGTTTGGATGAAACTCTTGATTTCTTTTAACCTTTGTGCAAAGTTTGAAATTCGAAAACTAGACAATGTCACTTTTATAAAAAAAATATCTAATTAAAACTAATTTAAAAATAAATAGCGTATAGATGTATAATTTTCTTTTTAGCGCACAAGTCCGATGTTAAGCCGTATTCAATTTCAGCTACTGCAGATATTTCACTTTTTATTTCAGCAAAATTAATTTTATACATCGACCCGACGTTGCGTGAAATAGCTGTCGGATCAGGTATGAATTTTTTTTATGTTTGTTTCTGCAGCGATTTTGGGTACTAGAGAACTCGCTCTTGACTCATCGTGGACGTAGCACTTGTGCTTCACCAAATTTGATGTTGCATTTATAAATATTCATACATTTTCGGCAAACCGAAAAGTCAGTCACCTCAACGCCATCTCCAGTCTCTATACTCCCGAAAATGTTCCACACTTTGCTACGTCCTCGCTTTGAACTTATTTTGTACTCTCCAGACAGCACTTTTACCTTTATTTCACCTGCATCGGTTGCAGGGGATTCATTTTTGGACATCTATAACAAATCAAACATATATATACATATTTTTTGAATATTTAGCACATACACAAATAAACAAGTAAGAGCAGCGCTGTCTTCGGCTATGCCGAAGACTTCATACCTTTCATGAGCATCTGAAAATTTTACTTTAACAGATTACTGCATTTGAATAAATTTATATATTCACAGCAGGCATAGATAGAGGAGATACATATTTAAAAAATCATATCTAAACAATCAGAGGTATGGAAGATATACCTTATATAGCACCAATCTAAGTGATTTTCACTACTTAGCGATCGGTACGTAAACCGGTAACACAATTTAATGGGTTTAGCTTCCTACATAAAGGAGATACATATATCGCAAAAACTGGTATCTGAACAATCAGTGGTACAAGAGATTATGATTATACATCATAGATTTTGACGATTTTCTCAGTCGACTTTGTATTATTATTTAAACAATAGCTTACGAAATTTATCGGTTTTAGCTGTCCAAATAAAGGAGTTTTACAGTAAAACCCCATATCTGAACAATCAGTTGTATGGGGGCAATAAACAGGTTATAGTGACCCGATCTTTGTTAATTTTATTGTAAACTTTCTGTTGATAATGAGTGAAAATAGTGCGAAATTTCATGTTTCGAGCTGCATAGATGGAGTAGTTATAACAAAAAATCGCATAACTGAACAATCAGTTGTATGGGAGCTATATGTAAAAGTGACCCGATCTTTGTTATTTTCACTGTATATTCTGTTGTTAATGGGTGGAAGTATTGCAAAATTTCATGTTCCTAGGTGCATAAATGGAGGAGTTATAACGAAAATTCTCATAACTGAACAATCAGTTGTATGGGAGATATATGTTATAGTGACCCGATCTTTGTTATTTTCACTGTAAGTATTCTGTTAGTAATGAGTGAAAACGGTGCGAATTTTGATGTTTCTAGCTCTATAAATGAAGAAGTTATTTCAAAAAATCTCATATCTGAACAATCAGTTGTATGGGAGATATAGGTTGTAGCGACCCGATCTTCGCCATTTTCACTGAAAGTATTCTTTTGATAATAAGTGACAACAGTGCAAAATTTCATGTGTCTAGCTACATAAATGGAGGAGTTATAACGAAAAATCTTATATCTGAACAATCAGTTGTATGAGAGCTATAGGTTATAGTGACCCGATCTTTGTAATTTTTACTCTAAGTTTTCAGTTGATAAAGGGTAGAAGTAATGTAAAATTTCGTGTTCCTAGCTGCATAAATGGAGAAGTTATAACGAAAAATCTCATATCTGAACAATCAGTTGTATGGGAGCTATATGTTATAGTGGTCCGATTCTTCCGGTTCCGACAAATGATTAATATATTATAAAAATACACCCACCTACCAAATTTGATCCGGATATCTCGAAAACTGAGAGACTAGATTGCATACAAACAGACGGACGGACAGACGGACAGACAGACAGACAGACAGACAGACAGACAGACGGACAGACGGACAGACGGACATGGCTAAATCGACTCAACTTGCCGTTCTGATCATTTAAGTATACATTTTAATGGGTCTATCTCTTCTTATTCTGGTACTTACAAACATCGGACCAAAGTTATAATACCATTTCATGCTCATGAAAGGTATAAAAATAACACTCTATTTTAAATTTTGCTGACATCCATAACACTCATTTCTATCTACGTCTTGACGATGACTGCGAATTGCGTGGCTTGCGCTAACAATCGGTAATGAGTTGCTATACATACATGCAAATGTTCTAGTGCACTCGGTTGTCTTGCTATGATTTGCCGCTATTTTACTTCAACCCTTGTTTTTGGTGTTACAATTTGCTTCACCGCAGAACTCAAGCGCTATCGTCGCTGTAGCAAATTCTATTTCGAATATTGAAGTGTTTGTATTGTTGCGCAGCTTGCTATAGAATATTTTGTGTTGCTGTTAACGCTACCTATAAAACGCCGCTTGGAAGTACTGCATAGTAGTAAAGTGTGCCTTTTAGAAGGTTTTGCGCAGCTCTTTAGTTAGCACATATTAGAATTTTTAAAAGTTGCATTTTCTGCAACTCTTCGCATAATAGCTAAACGAGTCGCTGTTGTTCATCGAACAATACAGTACACACGTACCAAACTCACTCTAGCTTATTTTCGCTCTCCGACTTAAATACGTTCGGTACCAAGAACTCACCTCAGCGGTGAGCGGCTCTTTACGTAGCCAGTAAGAATGACTTAACGCATTCTCCAATACACTTACAAAATTGTCAATAAAAACCAACACATTTGTATATTAGTTATATCCATAAGCCATTCTTTGCGTTATATAACACGTTATTAATCGCATAATAATATATGATTGAGAAGAGACAACTACATATAGGATAATATAATAGCGAATTCCATGTGAAGAAAGAGAAAACTGCTCACACGTGAAACGATTATGCGTTGGATTTATCCAGGAGCCCTATGTAAATTGATGGAAAGTTTTTGAATTTCTCACACAAAAAGTTTGTAGTACTAGGTGTATATAACGCGTTAGTTAACAGATAGGGTTCTTACTGGGTATTATTATATCCACTTGTGCATCCCGCACACAAACATATATACGCACTGTAATTAAAACGAACTCTCTGTTGTTTTCGTACCTATTCACTCACCACTGCTGTGACAAAGCGTAGCTTAGCCATATCTTCGGCTTCACATGTAAATATTTGCATATACATACATACACTATAATCAAAACAAAAACTCTATTGTTTTCGTTTCATAGCTCACCACTGCTGTGACAAAGCTTAGCTTAGCCATATACTCGGCTTTATAGTTAAATATTTATACATACATAAGTACATTTTTACATTGCACATATTTTGCATATTTGTACATACGTACTTACAAAGATTATTATCGCGCGAGTATTATCTATAACGCGATAAGTGAGTTCAAGATGTTTAGATATATGCAAACCAGTAGGAAAACTTTCAAATGGCATTTGTCTAGATAGTGATAAATAACCAATACTTTTTCAGTATTTATATATTATATACATACATTAAATATTTATACGTATATTCCCACCACGTGAATACCAGTGCAAAGTGATTGTCATTTTATTTCTCTTACTGAAATTTTTCAAATCCATATTCCGCGGATTTAATTGGGACGCTCCATTTTCCACGTTAAAAAGTGCTGAACCAAAGATTAAAGCAAATATAATTTCACGTAATTTGCAAGAAACAAAAACACAAACACTGCCACAAAATCTAATTTTTTCCTGATTTTCTGTGGCACACAGTGCAATTTTTTCTCGTCTGACACATAATTTTCTAATTTTTTGCGAACGATATCTGGGTGGTACTCAGCTAACTTTAATTAAATCTTTTTTTAATTTATATACGCGTGATCTTCCATTGAATTCAAAATGCCACTTGGACACTGTCCACCAAACGTTTCTGAAAAGGAGACAAAGTCAAGAGGTGTGATTTAAGGGTGGGTAACTCTGTAAATTTTGGTGTGCTGACTCAGTAACTCAGCTCAGTGTGCTACAGAGTCGATAGCTCAGTGTGCTACAGAGTCGATATGGTAACTCAATTGATGAGCTGACACATTCACACAATACGATCTTCCAAAAAGTACCATAATAGATGGCATCAATAGACTAATGGGCTGTTTTTGCTTACGCGTAAATGCACATTTAGCGCATTTAACTGTACCCTAAATGTACATTTATCCATACAAAATTCGTCATCTAAATGCAGCTTTGCATTAAGAATCTAAATGCTAAAAGCAACCCTGTGATCTTCCAAAATTTCCACGATTCGAACATGGTTTAATGAGAAAAAGTGCCAATATTGCTTTTTCGAGTATACAGTGGCTAGCTGCGTTTCAATGATCGCCGATCGAGATTTCATTTTTTTATTTTCCATCATTAGGATAAAGAAAAGTTACGCAAATTCAACCCTGCTTGTTTTTTCCTAATTAAGTGAGGAAATTTTAATTGACAGCACCGACAAATGCATATATACACAAACAATTCGTTCGGTTATGGTTAAAACAATTAAAGTTTTTGTATTGAATTTTTGGTTTAAAATTTATATTTGCCTTTTCAGTAGGGTTTTTTGAACATTATCTTCTGCGTGAGGATTTATCGTAATAGATACGGATCTGAATAAGCGAGTAGAACACGGCTGTTTGTCAAAACCATACGATTTCGAACTCGCGTAAATGTACATTTGCTAAATGCGATAGGATGAACGCTCTTCGAAAACATATGTTCGAAAGTGCTAAATGTTGCATTTTAAATGCAGCAAAAACGCTGCATAACCATCAATTGAATATACGACTACCAAATTTAACAAGAAGCAAGGCGAATAGCCCAGTTATGCATACTTGCACTGTTATACCATTTTTACGTAAAAATCAAAACCAAACAGAATTCTACATGTGAAGTGCTATTCGTTGCGTAACCGCTTACATGCATAGCCCATTTATCAGATTCTTATATGACAACTCTCAAGCAAAGCTAAGTATGCATAACTGGGCTAGAAGTTAATACATCCAAGGGGAATTATTTTGCAAATGAACTCACCAGTTGCAATCAGCTTTCTAAAACTTTGCCGGCCAGCTACGAACAGAAGCTAAAGATAATCTTTTCTAAATCGATTTCGGTTACATCATCAAAAATTTCGATGTACATACCAATTGTGCGATAGCACACTTGTGCCAGCTCACTGTGCTGACTCATTAAAGTGAGTTG
>NW_016161247.1:0-4824 GCF_001687245.7 Rhagoletis zephyria
TTTCTCTAAAAGTTCTCGGTAACTTCTTCATATCAGCCGATAACCGTTCCTTCGGATGAAGGATTCTTATTCCTGTTATCGATTTCGGGCTTCAGTGTACTAATGCAGATTTCTAGCCAGGAAATAACTCTCCAAAATATAGAACTCCACGTTCATTCCCTTCAATGTTTTATTTTGGCCAATTCTCGAATCTCGTGTGGGTTCCAATTTGGAACTTCTAAACATTTAGCCAAGTGGTGCTGCCCAGCTAGTAATAAATTACATTTCAAAGTGACACCTTCTTCTTCTTCTTTTTTGGCGCTGTAACCGCCTAAGCGATTTTGGCCGAGATCAGCAAAGCACGCCAGTCGTTTCTCCTCTGTGCCAACTGACGCCAAGTGACCCCAAGTCCTTCTCCACCTGATCTTTATCGCAGTGGGGGCCTCCCTCTTCCTCTGCTACCACCAGCGGGTTCCGAGTTGAATACTTTCAGAGCTGGAGCGTCGTTCAGGAAGAAGAAAAATTAATATTCGCTGCCAATCTGAACCGTTGCGGCACTCAATGGAAGATCTAATAAGCAGCAGCAAATGATAGTAAACGTGCTTTAATTTTGCTAAAATATGATACATGCAATACTACATGAATTAAGAAGCAAGAAATATTAGCGAATTGCCAAGCGCATCACAGTAGAGCAAATTTTATCCGATTTTAATAAAATTAATTTTTATCAAAGCAAAATAGATCAAATAATCACTTATTCTGTGTGAAATTAAAAAGGGCTTCATCATGACATTTTAACCAAAACCCCTTAAGAATAGGGTAAAAAGACTAACTTTCGTAAATTAACCTATTCAGTGCCAACAACTTTATTAACCTTTACACGACCTATATGCCAAAATACATACATATATGTATATTTACTGTATTACTATTTACAAATACAAATTCGCTTTTTCTTTCTTACTAACCAACTTCAAATAAGTGACTTAACGAAAAAAGCGCAACTCGGTATACTCAAAATGAATTAAAAAAATGTCCATTTATTAATTTGGTGAAATTAGCTTGGCCGAATTTGGCCTGGAATTTTAAAAACTTACATAAAAATTTAAAATGTGAATAAAATTTCACGAAAGCAATTTAAGTGAAAAATGATTTTAATTTTTTGAATTTATATGAAAATTGAAAAAAGATAAAAAAATCATTTTCCATTTAGATTGATGGTGAAACCGGCTGTAAATCTCTAAAAAAATTAATAAATCAAATAAAATTTATTTGAATTATTGGCACGACGCACACTTAATAATTCATGAGCGATACCGATAAAAAATTTTCCAAATCAATTAAATGTTCCCAACTCTGAAAGGACTAGGAAGAATTAAAAAAACTGTTATAGAGCAACCCTTGTGAACTATTGAAATTGCCATTGTTGAGTGCGTGAAATGCCCGTTCGAAATTTTACGTAAAAATACGATTCATACTACACCGTTATCCAGCGCCCTTGAGTAGTATTTATCTCGGAAAAAAAACTTAAATCGTATTAGGCTAAGTTTATGACCTAATTTTTTGAAATTATAAGAGTCAAAATTGATATGGATGCCAATACTCGAGTGATCTGACTCTTTGATTGATGAGCGTATTTTCTCAGACGTATGTGCATGCTGATGTGTGGGGAACTTCTTTTTGTATCTAATTAAAATGTATTCGAGAGTATCTTTCATTTTCTTTGCTGGCTACAGAGTTTGTTTTACTGATTACTTGACTGAAAGGAATGAAGTAAGCGGCAATTTCATTAAACCCCAAAATACCTAAATTCGTAATATCGTCCATCTCGCGCTTCATAAATTCTACATTCTAAATGATGCTTATTTCATGGCACATTGCTTAAACTCAGACAAAAAGAACAGAAATTTTCTCTTTATCCTGCGAAATAGTATTTACTTATTTCCTCTCAGCTCAGTGTTCTATGATAAATCAGCGCTATTTAAAAGCAAAAAAGGTGGAGAATAACATTAACATAAAATCCATAAAGAGAATTTATGAAAATAATCAATGAAGCACACGCACAATAAACGCGATGAAAAGCAACGAAGTGTGATGAAAAGAAAATCCGCAAAAAAAACCTCCAAGTGACAGTGTCCTGCCGCGTCTCCACTCCCATAATGCCACCAACAACGCCTTTGGTGCTCCCTACCAACCCACTTATCGTTCGAGCGAACAATGATGAAGATGATAATAAAGTACCAGCTGGAAAAGGATGTGACAATATGACAGGCGAAAAGCGGTCGAAGACTTGGTGAGTGAATGATGCGTAAAAGGAATGTACATACATAGTAGCAATGGTGAGCCGTAGAGTGTAGAATGGGAATGGGGTGGGAACAAAAAGAAAGTGCGCTCAAGTGTGTAAGCGAGAAAAAGGTAAATTAAAAGTAAAGAAGAAAATCGAAGCAGTGAGGTGGAAGTGACGACAAATGCGCCGAGTGGAAAGGAAACGAGCTTCGGATGACAACGGCTGAGTGCGCAGACATGCAACAATAAATGGCGTACAACAGTCTCGCAAGTTAAAGGGATAAACGAGTATTTAAATGAAAATGGAAATGGTAGAAAAATTAAAAGCAAACGCTTAGTTTGTTGCCAACTCGATTTGAGGTAATGCCAAAAAGTTTATGTACTGAAAAGGGCACGATAACGAGCGCCATTAATAATCGCAAGCTTCCGGTGCAAGAGGATGGTCGAGGAATACATTTACACACACACACACTTGGTGGCATTATGGGATGGGACGCGGCAGGACACTGTCACTTGGAGGTTTTTTTGCGGATTTTTTTTCATCACACTTCGTGCTTTTCATCGCGTTTATTGTGCGTGTGCTTCATTGATTATTTTCATAAATTCTTTATGGATTTTATGTTAATGTTATTCTCTACCTTTTTTGCTTTTAAATAGCGCTGATTTATCGTAGAACACTGAGCTGAGAGGAAATAAGTAAATACTATTTCGCAGGATAAGAGAAAATTTCTGTTCTTTTTGTCTGAGTTTAAGCAATGTGCCATGAAATAAGCATCATTTAGAATGTAGAATTTATGAAGCGCGAGATGGACGATATTACGAATTTAGGTATTTTGGGGTTTAATGAAATTGCCGCTTACTTCATTCCTTTCAGTCAAGTAATCAGTAAAACAAACTCTGTAGCCAGCAAAGAAAATGAAAGATACTCTCGAATACATTTTAATTAGATACAAAAAGAAGTTCCCCACACATCAGCATGCACATACGTCTGAGAAAATACGCTCATCAATCAAAGAGTCAGATCACTCGAGTATTGGCATCCATATCAATTTTGACTCTTATAATTTCAAAAAATTAGGTCATAAACTTAGCCTAATACGATTTAAGTTTTTTTTCCGAGATAAATACTACTCAAGGGCGCTGGATAACGGTGTAGTATGAATCGTATTTTTACGTAAAATTTCGAACGGGCATTTCACGCACTCAACAATGGCAATTTCAATAGTTCACAAGGGTTGCTCTATAACAATTTTTTTAATTCTTCCTAGTCCTTTCAGAGTTGGGAACATTTAATTGATTTGGAAAATTTTTTATCGGTATCGCTCATGAATTATTAAGTGTGCGTCGTGCCAATAATTCAAATAAATTTTATTTGATTTATTAATTTTTTTAGAGATTTACAGCCGGTTTCACCATCAATCTAAATGGAAAATGATTTTTTTATCTTTTTTCAATTTTCATATAAATTCAAAAAATTAAAATCATTTTTCACTTAAATTGCTTTCGTGAAATTTTATTCACATTTTAAATTTTTATGTAAGTTTTTAAAATTCCAGGCCAAATTCGGCCAAGCTAATTTCACAAATTAATAAATGGACATTTTTTTAATTCATTTTGAGTATACCGAGTTGCGCTTTTTTCGTTAAGTCACTTATTTGAAGTTGGTTAGTAAGAAAGAAAAAGCGAATTTGTATTTGTAAATAGTAATCCAGTAAATATACATATATGTATGTATTTTGGCATATAGGTCGTGTAAAGGTTAATAAAGTTGTTGGCACTGAATGGGTTAATTTACGAAAGTTAGTCTTTTTACCCTATTCTTAAGGGGTTTTGGTTAAAATTTCATGATGAAGCCCTTTTTAATTTCACACAGAATAGGTGATTATTTGATTTCTTTTGCTTTGATAAAAATTAATTTTATTAAAATCGGATAAAATTTGCTCTACTGTGATGGGCGTGGCAATTCGCTAATATTTCTTGCTTCTTAATTCATGTGGTATTGCATGTATCATATTTTAGCAAAATAAAGCACGTTTACTATCATTTGCTGCAGCTTATTAGATCTTCCATTGAGTGCGCAACGGTTCAGATTGGCAGCGAATATTAATTTTTCTTCTTCCTGAACTTTCTCTAAAAGTTCTCGGTAACTTCTTCATATCAGCCGATAACCGTTCCTTCGGATGAAGGATTCTTATTCCTATGTTTTATATGATTTCGGGCTGTCAGTGTACTAATGCAGAGTTCTAGCCAGGAAATAACTCTCCAAAATATGAGAACTCCACGTTCATTCCCTTCAATGTTTTATTTTGGCCAATTCTCGAATCTCGTGTGGGTTCCAATTTGGAACTTCTAAACATTTAGCCAAGTGGTGCTGCCCCAGCTAGTAATAAAATTACAATTTCAAAGTGACACCTTCTTCTTCTTCTTTTTTGGCGCTGTAACCGCCTAAGCGATTTTGGCCGAGATCAGCAAAGCACGCCAGTCGTTTCTCCTCTGTGCCAACTGACGCCAATTGACGCCAGTGACCCCAAGTCCTTCTCCACCTGATCTTTCCATCGC
>NW_016161247.1:4849-13356 GCF_001687245.7 Rhagoletis zephyria
AACGCCTTTGGTGCTCCCTACCAACCCACTTATCGTTCGAGCGAACAATGATGAAGATGATAATAAAGTACCAGCTGGAAAAGGATGTGACAGGAATATGACAGGCGAAAAGCGGTCGAAGACTTGGTGAGTGAATGATGCGTAAAAGGAATTGTTTGGGGCTGTATGTGTTTAGTTATGCACATACATACATAGTAGCAATGGTGAGCCGTAGAGTGTAGAATGGGAATGGGGTGGGAACAAAAAGAAAGTGCGCTCAAGTGTGTAAGCGAGAAAAAGGTAAATTAAAAATAAAGAAGAAAATCGAAGCAGTGAGGTGGAAGTGACGACAAATGCGCCCCGAGTGGCGAGGAAACGAGCGACATGCAACAATAAATGGCGTACAACAGTCTCGCAAGTTAAAGGGATAAACGAGTATTTAAATGAAAATGGAAATAGTAGAAAAATTAAAAGCAAACGCTTAGTTTGTTGCCAACTCGATTTGAGGTAATGCCAAAAAGTTTATGTACTGAAAAGGGCACGATAACGAGCGCCATTAATAATCGCAAGCTTCCGGTGCAAGAGGATGGTCGAGGAATACATTTACACACACACACAAACAAACACAGAAACTACCAAATACAGACGAAGGCACACAAATTATGTGTGATCTCAAATGCGCCCGACAGAAAATGAAATGTTAGTTAACTCACTTCTAGGTAAGCATGCGAATTCGCTGTATGTGTGTGTTTTCCCCATCGCGTGAATGCCATTTGAGTTTGAGTGAAATTATTTTCGGGTCCGCCTTTGTGACATTAGGTGCAGACCCAGACGTATAATGGCCAAGGCGACAATTTGTCAATACTCTAATTGAAGTAGCAGCGGCAACAGCACAAATGGCATACATCTAGGCGTCTAAGCAATCAGCAGTGTGTTATGCTTGCTTGTAAATAGTGTCATGAACCCGGCGTGACATTGCTAATGTGGGTTGGGAAAGGAAAATTAAATGCAGATTGCTGACAGCGACAATGACATGGGCGGCCAAATAAGGCAAGCCAGATTAATTGGATTGATAAAAGTAAATGACTAAATGCACAGAGATTAAGTAGCTGAGCATATTTCTGTGGACTACGGTGAAAGTTGGCTTTGAGTTTATGAAGAAAAGGTACGAAGTGAAGAAGACAACCATATTTGTATATGTAGGTTTAAATGTCAAACTCTGCTAGATGTAAAGATGCGAGTTTAATTATAAGAAGCAAAGAGTTAAAAAAATAATAGTTTGTTATCATAGCATAATGTTTTACTTACCCATTTCTTATATGTACAGCGTTATTGGATTATCAATCAGAGTCTTAAAGTGAAAGTTAACCAACGGCCTTAATTAATAGGAATTTGCGTATCTTTGTACCTTTTCTAGTAATAAATACGTAAATTTAAAGAAACTGCTCAGTAGATCGCAAACTCGTTGATGAGATTTGCTAAAAAGTGGGGAACCAATGACAATTTCCATCATCTTCTAAAGAAGGGCTTGTTCCCTTAAACTACGCCTCAGACCAGATTTAAAGAGAAACTCTCATTAAACTTCACTTTATAAAATTAAAATAGAATTTTAAATCGAAAAACTACCGCTAGACCAGATGGACAACTTTGACAATATGTTCTTTTATACGTGAGCATCTGCGTTACTCTTCTGAACCAATTATTTTTCTCGTTTGGCACTGCAGCCGCATCAAAACCGCAGCATCGTCATCCATGCGTACAACATGTCCAAGCCACAGCAGTCGTTGTTTTTTTATTCGCTTAACTATGTCCATGTCGTTGAAAAGCTCGTACAGTTCGTCATTCCATCTTCTTCGCCGACACGAATGGGGCAACAGATCTTGCGTAGAATAGTTCTCTCGAAAGTTCCCGCAGCGATTCAAACTGGCAAGCTCTTACGATTTTTTACATCAACAGATTGAAAAAGTCGAACGAGAGAGAAACATCTTATCTTAAATCACATTTGGTTTAAAGGGGCGCTGAGAGGTCCGCCCCAATTTGGACGGAGCTGAAAGAATAATACTTCTTTTACTCAGTGAGAGGGCAAGACCAAGATGAATTTATTTACGTAAATATTTATTCAGGCAAACATTTTTTGAATATGTGCTTAGGCCAATGGTAACCATCAGTTACCACCTCTGCATGATTGTAAGTCATGCAGTGACCCATTGCAAATATATCGATAAATATATCAAAAAAATATGTATATCGATAAATATATCGATTACAATATCGATAAAATTAACTTTAAAAATATCGATAAATATATCGATAACATCATCCATAAATATAACGATAATAATATCGATTATTGTATGGATAAAATCTCGATGTAGCCTTGAGAATTCCAAAATATGTAGTTCCAACAAGTATGAAAGTCTAAGTTCGGGCGGAGCCGAACATTAAATACCCGGCGCAAGTATTAAATATATGTTTTTTCACCTTTCCGAAACCTACCGCTAGATGGTAAGCCGAAGTGTATCAATTTTGAGTAAATTAGCGTCCTTAAATTTCGAAATATTGCAGTTTCAAGCATTTCTGAAATTAACCGTTATATGAAATGTGGCCGTAATTTTAGTCCGAAGTCAATAATTTTCAATATTTTGATTTTGTGTGGAAAGCACATTAACCATACTGAGTTTGGTACAAATTGGTAGAACGGTTACCGATATACATATATGTGATCATAAATGGGCGGTGCCATGCCCATTTTCCAAACTTTTACCATAAACGTGTTTGGTAAAGAATTGTTGCAAGCATCAATTTTTAATAAATTAGCTTTAATATTTACTGATTTTCGAAGATTTTGTTTTTCTCTAAATTACCGTTATATGGGATGTGGGCGTGGTTATTGTCCGTACCAAGGCCAACAACTGTGCGAAGTTTGGAAGAAATTGATGGAGTGGTTCCAAAGATATACATAATATTATGTAACTATAAGTGGGCGTGGCTACGCCCATTTTCCAAAAAATTATAAGATTCTTATTTTTCGTCTGAAAATTATTGTAAATATCAATTTTGAGTGAATTATCTTCAATAGTTACTAAAATATTGCACTTTTCGTATTTCTGGAAATTACCGTTATATGGGAAGTGGGCGTGGTTACAGTCCGATTTCGCCCATTTTCAGTACCAACCTACCTTGGATTAATGAAAACCTACATACCCAATTTCGTTGAGATATCTCAATTTTTGCTCGACTTATCGTGTACACAGACGGACGGACAGACAGACATGGCTTAATCGACTTCTCTATTCATTCTGAGCATTTATGTATACATTTGTCTATATGTATCTTGATTCGTTTTGGCTGTTACAAACAACCGTTATGTGAACAAAATTAATATACCCTTGTGCACAAATGCGCTCGGGTATAAAAATCCCGAAGATTACTATATAGTCCAAAGAATCCCGAAGTTGTCCCAAAAATCCTGAAATATGATTAGTTAGTCGCGAAATACCCCACGCAATCGGCTTGTCAAATATACTTCAAACCTACTCTTCCCATTTCGCTCTACACCATTCAAACATGACGCGTTCAAGCGAAGACATTTAATTTTCTTGCGGTTCACAATGTAAAAAAGCTTGGTTTTCTTCCATTTTTCTCTCTAACGTCCTCACTTTGTGAAAAGTAAGTTGCGAATGAGGCGATTTTACCATACACAATGCAAGCGGTTTGATCAAACGTCAACATGGCGACCAGAAAAAGAAATTAATTTTCTTAGGTTAAACAACTCCGATTTGAAAACACGTAAGCATGGAAAGACTTCATTTCCAAGTGAATTTCAGCCTCATTCAATTTGAATTCAAAGTGAGTTCGATTGAAATTCGGTCCGAAGTGAATTGCAGAACCTGCCTGAGAGTTTTCTTTTCCAAACCGAATTCCAACAGTTCTTAGAAAATGCTCATAACAGAAAAAATAGGCTATTTTCCAGTCAAAAAAAAACTCCTCCAGTAGTTTTTAGAAACAACGATTCATAAAATACTCTGCTATGTATATCACTATAACAATAAAAAATTCTTAATGATTTTAGCAAGGTTAAAATTTCTATATTTGTATACATAGTTTTATGATAGTTACCCAACATATTTAGCAAAAAGCAGAGCAATCAAGCGTTTAGGAAGTTAATGTGACTGTTAAATGGCGCCAGAAGAGGATTGTATCCCAGAGTATGATAAACAATTGCATATGCATATACTAATATATGTATCACATGTATTGCATGTAACATTTTTGCATTCACATACCAGTACGTCCAGAAGGAGAATTCCTTTTAGAAAGAAACTTCACTTAGTACATTCGTATCAGAGTTTTTGTAACTATGCTCGAATATAATTATGCTCAAGGTAAAAGGACTCTAATTATAGAAAAGGAGTATAAGCTTCCCAGCATGGCTACTATGTGTCTACTCTTTCCCCAAAACAACTAGAATCCGCCAGAAGAAGTTTTTGCAGCTGCTTAGGTACGCTAAGCGTGCGAGCAGAAAAGATGTTCAACTCCGTTGCTGCTATCAGTAATTACAGCCCGGAAGACATTTCCAACCTATTTCTTAACTGCCGCATCATCTCAGTGAACTCAGTAGTTTTCTGTGCAAATTTCCGGCGGCAACTCAGTTGTCGGCAAAACACCCCATCCACAGCTCCCTTTGCAGCAAACCTTAACAGAAAATAGAAGGGTCAATGGAGACTTGTTTAATGGCTCGCAAAAGTAAATGTTGAATATTTTGTAAAAACACGCGCACTTAATAGCCTGGAAAGTTAAACGGCATAAAGGCAATGACTGCCACAATGGCAAAGCGCCTTCAAGTATGCAACACAATTGCCAAAGAAAAAGAAATGGTAATTTGCGCTTGTACTTTCTGGCGTAAAAGTACCTACATATGTAGTAGTAGCACTGAAATCGGTAGTATTCTCGGTAATTGCATTGCCACCGCAAGCAAGCTAATGAAGCCATTTTAGAGCCAAGCTTGCCGGGAAATTGCAGTGTTGAGTGGTTGGATTAATTTGCGGTGCGCAAATAGTCAACTGCCCTGAGTGGAGTTAAATTCTTGAAATCTAAGAGGCGACAATTAGCTATGCAAGTGGTGGGGTACGAAGGCACCTAAAATGGCTTGAAAAGACCAAAGGTGCGCACACACACAGACGCAGACATGCCTCAAGAGCGCGCCATTTTATTTATTTAGTGCTTCAAGTGATAGTGTCGCGAAAATGTGCGCCGTAAAGTTTGTTGTGATTTGTGGCAGCTATGGGTGCAAATGGGAGAGGCAAGCCAAATTTGACTGCGCCTCCGGTCGGCATGGGTTAATACTCGAAAAGCATTCCCTGCCTGGCAAGCTGATTTGATCGGAGCAAGCGATTGGAGTGTCGATTTAATTACTTTGCGTTTTAACTTAAATGAAATAAGTTGGTAAATGTTGCGGTTTTCAATATGTCGCTTTAGTAGTGTTTCGCTTTTACATACATTTTTTTGCTACTAAGGAGTATCTAGTATACTGCATTGTGGAGTTTAATTAAACATTTTAATAGCTTTAAACCAAAGTTTTTCGAAAGCGTATATTTTTAGTTTTCATTAAATTATACCCTTGCTAGATAATTCGATCTAAAATTTTGTTTGTATTCTGCTCTATGGTCGTATTTGAATGAGATCATCAGAGCCAGAGTAGCCTAACTGACATTAAAAAAAAATTGTTTGAAGTTCTATTAGGTGCTTTTCGCATGTGTTTCGTAGCAGGTGTTGTGATGATTCCACCTCATCATTCCATCATCCTGGCCCCGCAAACTTTACCTACTTTTTGCAGATATGTAAAGTCGTTTTCCTAAAATACTATTTTCATTTTTATGAAAAAATATTCAAACTTTAACTGGGAACAATTTTTTAATCAAAATAAAATAAATAGATGGATAAATAAACAAGTTTTAATAATTTTTTTATGAAATTTTCCAAGTTCAAGGTTAATCTTTTTCCATTCGCAACGCAGACTTGAAATTAAAAATCTTGAGAAAATACCTGATCTAGGAAAACGGTAATCTACGACCCAAAATTAAGTTTACGTATCTCGGCGTTTTTTGAGTCATTTTAGTGTTCCTACAGCGTAATCTTCCTAATTATATATTTCAGTATTTAAATGCTCTAAGATGCAGTTGAATCACCTTCGGCGGATATAACTGCTTGGATCCGGACAGGCATTGAAGCAACGAGGTTTTACAGAATTTCGTTTGAAATATTATGCTTCCATATCTTGTTAAGTACTTTTTACAGTCCTGCCTTAGAGTCTGTGTTGAGCCAGTTTCTTTTTCACGATTTATCATAGATGCTCAATCGGGTTCAAATCGGAAGAATTTTCTAGCCGCGCCATATGTGATATTCTAAGGACTGCAAACATTTTCTTCATCTGTAAGAAACAAAATGACGGCAGATGATCTAAACATGAGGAGGTATCGGTGATTGAATACGGTATCAAAACTTAATGATTTTGCCCGTTGACAGGATGCGGAGTCGTCCTGAAAGATGGCCTAACAAATATGCCTGCCCATATTTTTCTTCCACGACGGGGACGATACCATTGTATGTTAAATGAAACAAAAGAGCGCCGATGAAGAAAGTATGTAAGTGAATTAAGCCTGGGAGTTTAACAAAAATACCCTTTTCGAAATTTATGCATATTTTGAACTAGTTACACAGTAAATAACATATACATATGTGTGTACATTAGTTCGGGTCAATTTCTATGGGAGATTTTTTCGACTATTTATGTGCGTATAGCACAGATGGATCTAAAATCAATTTGGAGTTTTCCAAATTCCGAAAATTGGTTTCGAAGAAAATATCATAATGTTCACTGTTACGCCCTCTGGTGGAATTTTTAAGAAAAATATGTGCATAAACGGATTCGTCATACCAAAAAACCCTTTCTAACATATTTTTATACACATTTTAAGCACTTCTTTACTACATTTGGCAAACTCAAAATTAATATTTGAGCCATGGTTTCTTCGGCAAATTTGTTTAAAATTACATATGTGCTATACGCACATAAGTAGTCGAAAAAATCTCCCATAGAAATTGACCCGACCTAATGTACATACATATATGTTCTTTATTGTGTAAATAGTTAAAAAAACGCAAACATTTCAAAAAAGTACAAAATGGTATTTTAGTTAAACCTCTAGGCTCACTTCACTTCACATACTTTTTTCATCGGCGGTTGTTTGTTTCGTTTAAGTCGGCAAATATTTATGTTTAAAAGAATTTTCATGCCAACCTTTTTATTACGATTTGATCGTAAAAATTCCCAAAGGAACACTTTCACTCATTGCTCTAAGCAATTTACATTATTTCCATCCCTGAACGGAACCCACAAATTTGCCATTCAAATCGTTTAGCGGTTCACAGAACTAACAAACTCCACAGAAAACCTTTGCTACTTCGGCAAGCCACGTATTTGCGTCTTAAAATGTTGCTGCTTTTGTTGTTTCCTTTTGCGTATTGTGGCTTCAACCTCGATATTTCCTTTATAACTTTTTGTTTCAGTTTTATTACCTACCGCTAGGCATAAACGTTTTATACGATGGGTATTTAACATTTATTGTTATTTAAATATAAAAAATATTTAAGATTTTCATCAGCTAATGTTTTACACGCCCTCACCGAACAAGCTACTATGTATAACCAAAACAAAGAACCTACAATGTGCCTTTTAACTATGTACATATCTACTTTTAGTATTATTATTATTTTTTTCATTAAAAACCTCCACTGCGTATCCCTCCCTCCACTTCCTTCACCATACAAGCGTATAATTAATAGCTATTTCCCAGTTTTATTTGCATGCCGCTGTAAATAAAATCGCTAACACAAAAATGCAATTTGTTTACAAAATTTTATCTACTTAAATTTACATTTAATATTAAGCACATTCGTTAATACTTTTTTTATGTACAAACAATTGTGCAAACTGAGACTTATGTACAATCTTGCTTACCTTCTCTTAATTTTTTTTTTTCGTTTCCTTTGCAGTGCGATGAGCCATTATCCGCTGGTGACATTGTGGTCTTTGCTCAACGTGTCGGCTCGCAGATTTGCTGGCATCCTGGTTGTTTCGTTTGTTGCGTTTGCAAGGAATTGCTTGTGGATTTGATTTACTTTCATCGTGATGGCAATCTCTATTGTGGCAGACATCACGCCGAGACGCAAAAGCCGCGCTGCTCAGCTTGCGACGAGGTAAATGTGGAAATAAGTGAATGTTGTTTGTTTACTTACATATTCGCAGATTGCATTCCTTCTTGCCACTGGCTCTCGTGGCTTATGGTTTTGTTGGCAAATGTATTTGTGGAAATTGTGTGTGGATTTAGAGGATTTCGCATATTTAAATTGCATTTTCATCTGGTTTACATTTTAAGCGTATTAGAGTAAGTTTGGATTTAGAGCTTGGTTCTTTAGATATAATCAGTATTGACATTTATTTGTTTGCGATTGCGAGCGAAGCTTCT
>NW_016161247.1:14725-16516 GCF_001687245.7 Rhagoletis zephyria
TAGTTCATATGCATATTTTTGTGTTTAAAAGATCCTTTCCCTATAATGGTAATCACAATCCGGTGCATATGGCCTCGGATTTGCATATTTCGATGCATTTACAAATTCACAACAATATAAAATGAAAACGGTTGCCATGGTACCAAGCATAAAAATTGCAAATGCACCGAAATATCCAAATGTAGGATCATGTCAACACACTATTCGGATATCCGGATATTGGGATTTTTTCAGATATTCGAATATCCAGATTATCTGGACAGTCAAAAAAATCCGAGTAAAACTCCAGCCTATCTGGCGACCCCCCAAATTCTACAGGAGCGCGAAAAAACTAATTTTCTTTAACAAATGGGTTTGATTTGATATCTAAGTAGCTTTTGACATCAGTCCCAAGGTCGACGTATTTGTTATGACAGGAATTCATGCTGGTCTTGAAACCTTCCATAAGCCGCCCAAATTTCTGACAAAATGCCACGTAGGGTAAGGGATCTTTTTGTTGGAACCTAGTTCCATGTTTGCGTCCCAGCGGCATCGATCAGCCTTAGTCCGTTATCGGATGGTACTTCATGGTGACTGGAACTTTCTTGTAGCGCAGTAGAAATCGTAATAATGATACGCTATGTTGTGACTTAGTAAGAATAGGGGGGTAAGTGTAAAAATTCCCAAGCAATGAGAGTGACAGCTCTCTTTGAAAATATCTCATAGTGAAAAACTAAAATCCAGCAGACTTCGCTGTTTCCGTTTCCTTGTCATTCCGTGCGGCAGTTAACCGCTTGCCTACAAAACTCATTAAACGGATCCTTTATGTAACAGTACGCGTGTTATGCACTGCACTGCAATGTAAGCTTAACCAGCCCTTTACGGTCAAAGCACTCCAGGTTCATATAATTTGTCAAACATTTGTCGTGGTTGTCATCAAAAGAAGCGGTCTCATCCGTGGCTCTCTGGATTTTTTCATTGGAAGTGGTTTTTTTTTACATTTTACGCGCACAACCAGAGACTGGTCGATTTTTGAAAATACATAGTTGATCTGTGAAAATGTTATAAATATTGGATTTGCCATGTCTGAAGGCACGTTGATAAGGTTGGGTTAAGAGAATGCAATACAAAGATCATGCGAATCGGAAAAAGCATGCTGAGAATTTTTTCTCTGATAGAAAATATTTGCACCTACTTCCTGGGTGCTATGATACTTCAAAGTGAAACTATAACAGTTTATCTACGAAATAAATTTCATAAAGGCGCTGGCCCTATGCAGGCTTGCTTTGCTTGCTTAGCTTTGAAAACTGTCAAAAGTTTTTTGGAATATACTAAAACGTATGAAGGGTGGCCAAATGGCAGCTTTGCTTCACTTGCTTTAAGCGCCTCAAAGTTTCAAATAGGCAAATGTTTTATTTGAAAGCGTTTCGTAGGCTTTTGACAAAAAGATATGTTCCCGTTCTAAATCAATTCAAACAAACTGCTGCAAACTTTTATGTAGATACAAAAATTGTTTTACGTAATTTTAAAAAAATATATGTATAATATTAGTAATTCAAAGTGTAATAAAAAGTAATCTATGTTTCCATATTTAAATTTAACATGTCGCTGGCTTAAAGTGAAAAGTTGCTAAGTCGAATTTTACAAATTTTACATGAACTCTGAATACAACATTTTGCGTATTTAAAGCAAAGCAAAACTCCATACAAATCAAAAGGATTCGATCTCTGTTAAAAAAATTCGTATTATGTTGGCCATATTGCATATTGAATATAAACGAGAAAAAATAAAACAAGTATCTACCTTAGTCCT
>NW_016161247.1:20446-27499 GCF_001687245.7 Rhagoletis zephyria
AAATTTTTTTCGTAGAAAGTAAAGTGAACACCCGTAGTTGTGACTATTGAATATATATTAGTGATTAACAGCACGAAATGTGAACTGTAAAGTACTTTGGATGTTAAAGCTATACTTATAGCATACATAAATATATTTGTAAGTAAATTGCATATGTAATGTAAATGTGTTAAATATAGTAGTCGTAAGCAAATAAGTTGTATTTTTATGTAGTTGTACTAAGTATATCATTATTGAACGCCGCAAAGTTAGCGAGTAAAATAAAATAATTAATATTGTGTTTAACAAAGAATAAAAAAGATTGTTTTCTTCCGAATGGAGACTTTGGTACCCGCATATATGTGCTAAATTTTCAAACCGCATTTAAATGAACTGTAGCGACAGGCATATTTCTCGGCTAAAGGATCAATTTAAGTAAACTTCACTGCATCGCGCAAATTTTTTGGCTTTGATTACCTTCTCAGTGAAATTTTATAACAACAAATTTATGCCAACGATATCTCGATATCTTGACTCATGGATGGATCGAGTAAGTAGTGGTAGTTTGAGCATGCTGTTTGAATACAAAGTTGTTGTTTATCATATTTGACGGTTCTCAAACCGCAAGCTTTCAGAGTAGCACAACTCCTTTAATACTTTGGAACGATGAGCTGTTCGCCTGGCTTGGCCATGCCGTTCGAATGGACACTGACGATTTAGCTCTGAAGGAATTCAACTCGGAACCCGCTGGTGGTAGTAGAGTAAGAGGGGGGCGCCCACTGCGATGGGAAGATCAAGTGAAGTTCAGTTGACACAGAAGAGAAACGACTGTGCTTTATTGAGCTCGGCCAACATCGCTTAGGCAGCTACAGCGCCAAACAAGAAGATAATTATTTATCTTGAATTCCTTTTTTTGTGGCACTCCGCAGGGAATGATAAATAGAGCTTTGGTGAAAAATTTAGACGTTAAGATTCTTACCCACCAAGTCGAAAGCATTGATTTTAGTGTACTCACCTCCAATTTGTCTAACTGCTAAGTACATACGTAAATTAGGGTATTTAAACCAGAGCCTCGCAATAGGCCTGATTGATGGTATATGTTTACCTTTTTTATCATTTTGGTAGCTTCATATGTACAAGTGTCTGGAAAATAGTACCATAGCATCGAAATATAAAAGCTATTGCATTTCACCTAAACATACGTCATTAGGGAATTAGAATTCATAAACAGCTGTTGGAACGGTCTAGGAATGCAGTGATCTGTATTATCAGGTAACGCTTATTATATTATTTACTCCTGAATCAATTAGCCACTAGAATGTTCAGAGTATGGCGTTCATCACTAAACGCGAAGGTCCAAAGCATTTGTTAAACTGCAGTAACGAAGTCCATTGCACATATTCCAGATTCCAAACCAATTTAATTTCCTACAACACATTTCATTACATTTTCGTAGAAAAATAAATATAATGGCAACCGAGAACTAGTAAATAACAATAACGTCCAACGCTTGCCGACTACCAAGTGCAAGTATCCTCGGATGAGGACATAGAATATATCCATAAGCGTTTGCGTTGTAGCCAGAGTTGCCAACCGTCCGCTTTTCACCCGGATAGTCCGGGTTTTTAGAGCTTTGTCCGTGTCTGTTTTGATGGCACATCCGGACATCAAAATGTCCCGTTTTTGAGGGTACAGGTAATAAAATGATTAATATTTCAGTTTATGAAAATTATTAAGCATTAAGTAAATTTCATAAAAACTACTTATTTAACTTTCGTATTAAAGATATGCTGTATTTTTTCATAAAATTAGTACCTACCTTTGATTTCATTCACCTACCAAATTAAAGGTAGGTATAATTTATTAACTTCCTGTATTTTATTTTTATAAAAATTTGTTTAACCAAAAATTGATATTAGCTAAAGAACGAATTTAATATATTAATTTTTTGCTTTACTCTACTTTATCCCAAAAACATAGAAAGGGTACTCATCTATTCGCGCAAGTTTCATATTTGGGCAATTGGGCACAATTGAGGACAATTTTATATTCTGTGAATTTTCAGACGTTTAATTATTTGACAATGCTTAAGTTAAAAAGTTGAACAATTGAAACTCGATTTTAAGAAAATATCTAAGTCTTAGGAAAAAGCGTTGAGCACAAATAAAAATGAAAGTAAACAAAATAGTTGATTGAGGGTTGCACATCACACTGCCCAAATTTGCGCGACAAAATTTCCGCGCAAACTTGACCTGTTCGTGCAAATAGCTTTCCATACAAATTTTGACATTTCATTTGCGAGGGTTTTAAGTTGCACAGTTTGCCCAGTTTGCGAGAGTTTTGCGCTTTAAAATGAGTACCCTTAGAAAGAAATTTAATTTTTGTAAAAACTTTTTAAATTATTTTCTTCAGATTTTTCGATAGGGCCTAGTCTAACACCCACTTGCGGCAGAGCCCTCGCCAAGGCAAGTCCGAGGTGGACGGGACAGAGCTTTATCTGCCTCGGGAGAATCGCACCACTATAGCCCAACTTCGCTCTGCTGGATATTCTAGCAGGATAAACTCGTACCTGAGCAGAATAAACGAAGATGTACCCAACGAGGGCCCGGCACGCAGAGAGTCATCTCATGACTCACGGCACCCCTTTGCAGGCACCCAGAACCCCACTCAGCTAACGCCCTTGTCCCTGTGGACCAACCCAGTTGGAGTTGCACACTTCATGGGTTTCCCGATACATAAAAATTCGCTTGCCATATATTCTTAAATACATTTTGTACTTGGAAGTTCAAACCATGTTTGAGAACATGTTTACTTACTTACTGAAGTAGTTATGTACATTCAAATTGTTTTTTAGTAAATCTGTACACAACCAAGTGATTTGTTGTCATTAATCAAACTAATCGATACATGCAATAGGAATATAAATTTGTATCTAAATATTACACTCAACATAGATTAAAGCATTAAGAAGCACATGACAAAAGAGTAGCCAAAACAGATATGAAAATTATTTATGGCTGAAATTTACATCTTCAATGTAGACGCATCACATTTACATATGCACATACATACGTGCGCTGTAGGTAAACATCAGCTCACAAAAATTTCTAATTTCAATTAACAACAAACAAAAACAAAAGAAAAAACACGAAACATTAGCGAGCAGAGCAAGCGATAATTGTTGCTATTTTTTTAATTAAGGGCTTAAAACAGAAGACGGTAATTATAATTATGTATACAAATTTCGTTAACCTTGGCTTTAGGTGTGTACGACACAATTTTTTTTTTGTATGAAAATAGTAGTGCAACTACTTATACATATATGTTTATAAGCCATCCAACACAAATATTATTTACACTAATTTCGTTAATTATCTTATGTTTTGGAAGTTAATTAGCATTTATTGTTTTGCCTAGGGTATCTCTAGCCCTTAATTGGGCGCATAGAGAAAATCACACAGTCACATAGGGTATCGAGTGACCCCAAAACAGTGCTGAACAAGCAGTGTAAATAATAAAAAGAGGAAGTGTGTATTAACACACTATTTTTAAGTATTTTTTTTTATCGTTAATTTAAAAAAAAATAATTTTGACTTCAAACTAAATAAAAAAACAGGTTATTTTTAATCACCTCGGAGGTACCACCCTTCTTTTAATAAAATAATTATAGAAATGGGTTAACGTGGTCTAAAGTTACGCGGTAACATAAATAAAAAATAAATAAATATTCCGACGGATTGATAACCTCCTCAATTAAGAGAGTATCTACGCATGTGTACGCGCGCCGATGATCTTATTAACGTACCCCGCGGGGAGCTAGGAAGCTAGAAAGAGCGCGAGAGCGCTCCAAACAGTCCAACACATTTTTTTCAAATTTAAATAGCCTTAATTAACCCCATGCGCCTAATGCAGGGTTAAAGGTCGATGCCGGGACTCAGTATAAAATAACCAAGATAAAGGTATCTTTGTAAATAAAGTGCTGCGTAATTCCAACCTTTGCCAATGAGACCCGATCACAAATGTCTCAATCACTATGTATGTATGTATGTAGTAAGTCCTATCATCAATATAACAAGCAGTTAAACAATTGTACAATAGCACAGTGTCCCCTGAAGACAATGGTAAGAACACTGAAAAAACTCCTACCCGACTATAGATACCTGAGATAAGCCTTTTAAGCATCGATTATAACTTATAATTTATAAGGCCTTATCGAGCGTATTGCGTGCATGCCTAAATTTGACAGGCAACGAATTTATTGGGCCTTATGAATGTGGTTTCAGTCCAGTGTTGCCAGTAACAGGTTTAATAAAATCCCGTTCAAATATAACGTAAATGCCGTTTTATACTAAAGTTATAATAAAAATTCCGTGCTATATGTATCTATTATACATAAAATGCTTTGAGATGAAAAAACACAAGCATTTACATACATAGATATGCAATATTCATAGGAATTATATGGGCCATTCCACATCAAAACACATGCGGCTCTGCCCAAAACTTTGAAGGCCAACTAGACGAACTGTTGAAACCTAAAAGTGAATCCAATCCAACTGATTCAAATTTTCTGTGAAATATTATCGAAGTGATTTTGGAACAATTTTTACAAAAATCATAACTTCCGAAACTGTCTATTGATTTTTATAAAGGTACTTAGTTCTAATCGAAATAAAACATTATTCTCAAAGTAGTGACTGAAAGAGACAATTTTCTTTTGATATTTTGCCAAAAAATGTAGAAATGAAAAAAATAATAACAATTTGTATAAATTTCAGATCGACCTAACAATTTTCCATATATTTGCAATATGCTCACAAAACTGATTATTTCATAAAATAGTATAAGTATCCTTCTTTTCTAAGTCATATTAAAACTTAAAATGGGTTACAATATAACCGAGCTAAAAGTTATTTAGTGCCGGAAGTCACACGAAAATGGTTTTTTAAGAATAAGTTGAGAATTTCAAGATGTTAGAAAAATTTTAAGCGCAGTTTCGTGAATTAATTGACCAGCCCTACGACCTGTACTAGTTCAATTAAAAAGTTCATGATCAGTATAATATCGAGTAATAGAATCACTCAAAATATTTTTACATTAATCGTTTGAAACAAGTTCAGAATCTAGAAACTCAAGATAATAATAATAATAATAGATTGGCGCTCACACATATGTTAGTGTCATTTTACCACAGGGTATGGCAGTTTTTGTTATTTATCAATAACTAAATTTTATTGCTTGGTATGCAATGACAAAAATCCCGTTTTTCGTCAGAAAATCCCATTGACCCTTTTTAGTCATAAATTCCCGAAAAAAGGGCGAAATACCGCAAACTGGCAACACTGTTTCAGTCCCAGTAAATCCACTATAGACCAGGTATTCACCACACGTCAAGTCTTGAAAAAGATCCGCGAGAAGAGGAACGACACCCACCATATACATATTTGTAAGGAAATCGAATACACCAGTAGTTTGAAGCTTACGTGATTGCGAATTCAGAAAAAAGACTCTTTGGATAAAAAAATACATGGATCTATAAAATTACTTTACAAAATAGAAACTTTTACTTTTTGACCCAAGATATTATGCATGTATTTTTGTTTTCTTGCATAAAGGAATACATTTCCATGATCGAAAGAGCCGAAAAAAGTTCTTTCTATACTGTAAAAAGAAAAAAAAATAAACTTTTGATGGTAATTTTCATTTCATAAAGAGTTTCGCATGCTGGGACGCATAACACTCTTACAAATTATTACCCTGAAAGAGTGAATGGCTTATCCACATAGGATCCTTAGGATACCATAAATAATGTAATAAACAAATAACACTTGAACTTGGTCTCTCAACGAACAAAACTAACGTTCTACAAATGTTTTATCGTGCCCGTCCCTTTATACAACGCGGAAATACGAATAATGGGTTTTTTGGTTTGAACAACTGCGAAAACTTTGCCAAACAGATGGGCAGTTGGAGAAATTTCTTCGGTCTAAGCCCAAAACGACAAGCACTTGCAGTGGCAAATAAGAAACAAAAGTTTAGAAAGTAGTTTTTTTTGCTCTTTCACTTGGACAACCTAACAATCAACTGAACCGGTGCAAATGCTTTACATCTTGTCATCATTTCAACGCATACGATTATCTACCAAGGAAACAGTAAGTACATATAAAAATTCTGCGACATGCAATTGGTAACTTTTAAACTGTTTGGTAACTTGGTTACTTTTATTTCATTTTGGTAACTTTTTGCAACCAAACATCTATTTGTATTACTAAAAAGAAATGAATCATACTTTGCCTGTGCGAAATTATAAAAAGCTTTTGAGTGTCAATAGCAGCACTACTGCCACAACTACAAAACTATTTACTATTCTATTACTCGAGCAAGTTGGTTAATCAATTAATCGGTTAATCAATTACTCGAGTAATCAAGATTTTGATTACTCAAAACGATGATTAATCGAGTTACTGGAAATATGATTACTCAAAAAAAATAATTTTGATCATTAAAAGAGTTTGCTTTGGAAAATGTCTATTTTCTTTTTTACATTCTGTATATGAAAAAAAAAAATTCGTTTTAATTTTTGAAAACAGAAACGTTGTTTTCAAAGTATCAAGGAGCTTTAACTACTTTATACAAATGTAAAGAGTTGAAATGTTGTTTACTCATTTTACTCGAAATGTTGATTAATCATAAAGAAAATTACTCAAATATTTTTTTTTGGTTAATCAAAAATCTTGATTACTCGAGTAACTGAACTTTTGAGTAATCATAATTTCCAATTAATCGAATAATTGAGTTATTTACTTTATGATTTATTAAAAGTTTGAGTAATCAGTTAATCGCACAGCCCTACTCGAAATAGTTGAGTTACAATGGCTGCACTAGGGCTACACTTCAAAAAAACTATCGAATTTCTGCGATAAAGTTTGAATTCTACCATCTGACATTTTAAGACTGGAAATATTTTGTCTGTTCTTTTGAACTTCGGACTACAACCTTGAAATTGTCAAACTACAGTTTTAAAACTCAGTTAGTCTAGACTTAATTTCCGTAACTTAGCTTCACTGAATATTT
>NW_016161247.1:27599-28453 GCF_001687245.7 Rhagoletis zephyria
GTTCAGGAAGAAGAAAAATTAATATTCGCTGCCAATCTGAACCGTTGCGACACTCAATGGAAGATCTAATAAGCTGCAGCAAATGATAGTAAACGTGCTTTAGTTTTGCTAAAATATGATACATGCAATACCACATGAATTAAGAAGCAAGAAATATTAGCGAATTGCCACGCCCATCACAGTAGAGCAAATTTTATCCGATTTTAATAAAATTAATTTTTATCAAAGCAAAAGAAATCAAATAATCACCTATTCTGTGTGAAATTAAAAAGGGCTTCATCATGAAATTTTAACCAAAACCCCTTAAGAATAGGGTAAAAAGACTTTCGTAAATTAACCCATTCAGTGCCAACAACTTTATTAACCTTTACACGACCTATATGCCAAAATACATACATATATGTATATTTACTGGATTACTATTTACAAATACAAATTCGCTTTTTCTTTCTTACTAACCAACTTCAAATAAGTGACTTAACGAAAAAAGCGCAACTCGGTATA
This sequence comes from Rhagoletis zephyria, assembly GCF_001687245.7. Classification (NCBI taxonomy): domain Eukaryota; kingdom Metazoa; phylum Arthropoda; class Insecta; order Diptera; family Tephritidae; genus Rhagoletis; species Rhagoletis zephyria. The sequence continues at coordinate 28,104 of NW_016161247.1, forward strand.
CTCAAAATGAATTAAAAAAATGTCCATTTATTAATTTGATGAAATTAGCTTGGCCGAATTTGGCCTGGAATTTTAAAAACTTACATAAAAATTTAAAATGTGAATAAAATTTCACGAAAGCAATTTAAGTGAAAAATGATTTTAATTTTTTGAATTTATATGAAAATTGAAAAAAGATAAAAAAATCATTTTCCATTTAGATTGATGGTGAAACCGGCTGTAAATCTCTAAAAAAATTAATAAATCAAATAAAATTTATTTGAATTATTGGCACGACGCACACTTAATAATTCATGAGCGATACCGATAAAAAATTTTCCAAATCAATTAAATGTTCCCAACTCTGAAAG
>NW_016161247.1:34038-53681 GCF_001687245.7 Rhagoletis zephyria
ATCTAACGTTTCAAATAAAGAACCGATGAGATTTTGCAAATTTTATGCGTTTTTTTTTTTTAAAAAGTTATCAAGCTCTTAAAAAATCACCCGTTATATGTATGTATTATCATTCCTTTGAAATGCAAAAATTAATTCACATTCATTTAAAAATAAATCTGAAAAGATTGTTTTGTATTTATTTTTTTTTTAATTTTCTGGAATTTGATGGCAAAATTATTCTTAGTGTAGGGAAACAGACCTTGACTTTTCAACTACACAGCTGGTTGCTTTGACAGCGTTCCAAGCCGCCATTGGCCAAACGAGTTTTTGAAGTAAATCAAAGCTAATTAAATATAGCAAGGCGTGCAAAGCAAGCCTGCATTGGGGCAGCGCCTTAAGTAATGACGAAAATTCGTTCTAAACTACGTAAATTTTTGGCTAGACAATATGCGATAGCAAGGTTTTAACATTTTGGACTCGGATTAAAAACGATAATTTTTGGAATTTTAAGATACCATATGTAGTTAGCTTAAGAACACCATTTACGTTCACTCGAGGGTTGAAGTCTCATGCACAAAAGAAACCTCTAAATTTTAAAATATTTGGTCTTTAGAAATTTCTGCTTTTCAGTATTTTTTTCGAAAATTAAAAATAAAATATATAAAAGTGATTTTATTTGTTTATACTCAGTTTTTTTAATTACTTCCCGATATTATTTAAATATGTTTAAATATGAAGTTCAGTCTTATTTATGCTCCAATGTTTCCACCCAATTAGCTTTCCTTTCCAACTCATTGAACAAAAAGTTGATACTTTTCGTATTTTCCCACATTCCAGATTATCTTCTCGGATGAATGCACCGAAGCGGAAGGTCGCACCTGGCACATGAAACACTTCGCCTGCTTCGAATGCGAGCATCAGCTTGGCGGGCAGCGTTACATCATGCGTGACGGCAAGCCCTACTGCCTCAGCTGCTTCGATACTATGTTCGCGGAATATTGTGACTATTGCGGCGAAGTGATCGGCGTCGATCAGGGACAGATGAGCCATGATGGACAGCATTGGCATGCCACAGATCAGTGCTTCTCGTGTTGCACCTGCCGCTGTTCGCTGCTGGGCAGACCGTTTCTTCCGCGACGCGGCACAATTTACTGTTCGATCGCTTGCAGCAAGGGTGAGCCGCCCACACCATCCGACACCAGTTCGGGACCACAGCTCCGGCCGACACATCGTGCCAGTACAACGAGTCAAATTGCGCGTTCACCGCGACTTGGCGCGAGGCATAAGGCTAACGGCAGTGGAGCTGGATGTAGCAATGGTAAGAGTGCCGGTAGTGCAGGTGATTTGTTGGAAAGGCAGACGCGCCAGCGAATGGAGGTGGGCATTGATAGGCTGATGATCGTGGGCAAGTTGGCTGCGGGCTGTAATGGCAGTATACCACCGCTGCCTGGTGTACCACGACCGGCGCATCCGCCGCCAATTGATCTCACCGAGCTGGGCATTAGCTTGGATAATATCTGCGAAGGCGATAAATCGGCCTTTGGTGACCCAAGCAACCTCGCGGCATCATTGCCGGATATGCTGATGTCGAAAGGCGAGGACTCTCATAGCTATCAGAGCATCGATAAGATCAATATTAATTCGCCAAGTGCATCGGAACTCACGCAAAGCACGCAAGAGATCACCAACGAACTGGAACTTGAAAACGATAACGAAAACTGCGAGCTGCCGCATGACAACTATGAATTACTGTCGAATGCCAAACGTGCACGCAACAAATCCGATGTAGATGATGAGGACGATGAAGATGATGAGGATGAAGACCACAGTGATGCACATGGCAATGAAAATAATGCACGCTCACACCTCAAAGAGGTGCGCTTTCACAGCGGGCACGACACAATGTCCCGTTCGAAGAGCTATACGGACAGCACAAATGCGCGGCGACGACGCCGAAGACGAAATCAATCGCGAAGCTCCTCGGAAATGCAAATCAATCAGACAAACCTCCGCCTACACAATGCGCAAACGCATGCGGCGGGCGTGCACAGAAAACTCGATAACTGCGATGCGGCCAGTGCATGCTCTACCTGTTCGTCTAGCTCGTCCAGCGATATGGATGACTATTTATATCGAATACCAGCGCGTCGACACTATGGCGGTGTACGTGTGTCCTATGTGCCGAACGATGCGATAGCTTACGAGCGCAAGCGCAAACAGGTAGCCAGTGAGCAGCACTTGGGCAGCGGCATTGGAGGGGGAGGTGGCGCATCATTGATTGGCGGTTTAGCCGCGACAATGACGGCGTCGACCAGTGGCGCAACAAGTGGTGGGGAGACGAAAAGCTGCACTATATCATGACAGCCTCCAGTTTTGCCGCCGCCACCGTTCAGTCTTGGGAGTTACTATATATTAGATACGATACTAGAGGAGCAACGCTTGGTGGTAGAAGAGAAGCGGCCGGGTTGCTTACGACGGGTTTGGCGCATGCTCACTTCAGGTGGCAAGGGTAAGAAGATAGCAGAAGAGATGCAGAGTTTGTGAGGGAAAAGCGGATTTGTTATTGAAGTTACGCGAGAATAAAAAATCATTGGGTATAGTATAAAGCTTCAAACCACCAATCGGCAGCCCACTCATGAATTTTGTATGTAAATTTGTATCCTGGATTCACTTAGGGTTGTATAAAAATCTATCCATCAGAGAGCATTTGCTCTGTATATATGTATGTATATATTTCAGAAGAACTGAAGAACTTCCATATCGTAGTTTTAGCTGTAAAGCAGAATCGAAAAAAAACATATATAACGAAACTTTGTACAAAAAAATATATCCATATACACCCATATAGTATATACTAGTGTACTTATATATATATGTACATATATACGAAAATATTTGACTAAGGGTTTAAAAGGTAATTGCATTTTATGGTAATGTCTAAGTCTCTTACAATTATAATGTTCTTACACATAATCTATGTATAAGAATTAAATGCATGTTATAATAAATTATTAAACTAAATAAAAAATATAAAAACTACTTTTGTAACCTAAAAAATCCATTTCAAGTCGTACAGAAAAAATAGCATAGAATTGACTGAGTTGTTTTCCACGGTGAAGCGACACTGCAGGAAGTTGCTTTTCTGCCGAACTGGCTAGGTGGCGCATTCTTGAGCTCATCCTTCTTGCCGGTGGTCGACGGCAGGCGATCACAGAAGCTTTTTTTAGTTGGATAAGCGCCATCTCTCACTTTTGACATTTGTTCTGAACACACATAGTCCAATAGAAGGGCAAGCTTCAGCTGTTTTGGCGAGGACACAGTGCAACCATTTTAGCATTTTCTTCTAAACTGCTCTGCCTCTGAAAGAAATAAAGGTTCCTACCTACGGAACTTTTTTTGACCATCCAACGTTTACAGGTCTATTCTGCACGTTACCGAAGATTTTGTAACCGGAAAATTGTATATCCAAAAAATGTTACCAGTTCTTGTCACCGCGATTCTAGGTACGTTGGTAATGCAGTTAAAATATTCAGCAATTCAGCTATGAAGAATTGTGCAAATCCTGGCATTGCATATTTCACGGGGCAATAATTTGTTACCAGCTTATGAGATGGTAACAAAATTTACCGGTTACAAGAGTATACAGAATGCGAAAAGGGTTTAAAAATTGACAGGAACTTTATTTACCGGTTACAAACTTTTTATTACCAGCGCAGAATAGACCTGTAAATGTGAATTATTTGTAGTTACCATTCCATGAAAACCTCAATTACCAACGAGATCACCCAGCACGCAACCGTGTATTTGTAATTGCATTTGAGAAGAAACATAATAGTTGATGACGTCATTTTTGAATCGGTTTTTCCTTCACACACAAGTTTCATCCCGTTTCATTCACATGGCGGCGAAAAAATGACGTCACTGCAAAAAAATAACTTTTTTCTCGCACGCTGTCCTGGGTGATCTTTATTCGTTCGTTCATGCCTAGCCTGAGCTAGTCTAACTTGAGCGAACGTGATGTTTGACTATTCCAAAACAAAATTCTTTCATCCTTGGGGTGGACCAAGGCGTATTTAACAGGTGATAGCAGCACCCTTTTATTTTTCTTCGCCGCACGGCTTCATATGTCAAATGGCTGCTGTTGATTGGTTGGAGCAGTTGATTGTTTATTGTTTTTTGTTCTCTTTCACATCATTCCTATGAAAATTTTGACAGTCCTCGCCGCAAAAGCAAAAACAAAATACATGTACATTTTGTTGTTGGCGTACCGATACCACCTTATTGAATACGCCTTGGGGTGGACCTTGATTAATTTTCAGACTCAAATTTCCACGGCTGCTTGGAGAATGAATGAATGTATATGTATGTCTATAAGAGCCCAGCAAAAACTTTTTTGTTTTTTTGTAAGCGCTTACTATTTGTATCGATCATGATACAAAAAAGAAGGTAGTTCCATTTGATGACATTCGTTGTTGTTGTTAACCATTTGACTTTTAATAAAATTAAGACATTTCATCAAATTCATGCTACCTGATCACTAGAAGAAATATTTTTTTTAAAGCAGAAGATTTTATCAGTATGAAATATGAGATTGTTTACTCTCTAGAAAATAATTTATGCAAGCTCACATACGCAGTTTTGCATTTTGTTGATACGCTGTTTTGTTCTTCATACGACGATATGTTAATTGTTTATCGGAGGGCGGTCTCATCAAGCCGGCTTTAGGTTTTTTGCATACATTAAAAACTTTGAATTCAAAATTTGTGAAAGCTAATGGTGATACGCTAATCACAAGGCTTAATTTTTTGTAAAATCTGATGAGAGATTTAAAAGTAAATTTGAACCAAACAAACATTCTTTAGAATTAGATTTTTAGATCGCAAGATTGCATTCAAAATAAGAAAACGAAAAACTAACAGCATAATACGCGCGTGGTTTATATTATAAAATAAAAAGAACAATTACAATTACAATTTTTAATAGTCTATCTATATTTTATATATTTTTAATAAAAATAGTGCGAGCTATGTAAGTAAAAGTAAGTACCAAGCACTGACAATAGTTTTTGATTTGAAATATTATTACATTGGTATAAATATGGGAAGGAAAATACTCCGATTTATTGTTTTAACATTATCAAAGTGGTAAGGCCGTTGATAATACTTACAATTTATGAAGCTTCAAAAAATTTTATCATCCGTCAAAAGTTGTTTATTGAAACCTTCGTTTTTGTATCATGGTATCGATTGAGTAACGTATTACAATTCACCTCAAGCCGAAAGTTTTCACTTTCTCGTTTACCCACTGCATTACAGGTAATTCAGTGGGAAAGCATTTTTACATTCCCTCGCTTACGAACAGTGCTTCCCAATCGAGATTCACCACTTACCTTCTAGTTTACAAAACACATTACTTTAACCTGGGCATGTCATTGGAGGTAAGCGAGAGAATTTAAAAATGCTTTCCCACCGCATTACCTATAATGCAGTGGGTAAACGAGAAAGCGAAAAATTTTGTCTTGAGGCGAATTGTAGTGCGTTACTCCATCGACACAAAAAGTAAGCGCTTACCAAAGAACCAAAGTTTTTGCTGGGAGTGTACGTTATTCAAAAAAGCTGTGTTTTTTGGCACCGCCCCGCAAAGTTTTGGTTTCTGATCTAAATCGAAATAAAGGGCTGAAAAAACTTTTAGTCTTGATGTCAAACCGTGCCCCAAAGGCGATAGATTTCCCACTGAAAACACATGGATTTCGCTACATTTTACATTTAACACATTTTCTTCTGAGCCAGTAGCGCCACTACGTCCATGTGTTTTTGTGTTTTGCTAAAATCAGACTATTAAAAGCCCCTAGTGATCCGCCATTTTTAATTTCGAAATTATATAATTAAATTTAAAGCCAGAAACCAAAAATATAGACATACAAGGTTTGGTTAAAATTGTACTTTTGGACTTTTGGTCAGCTTTTCTTAAAATTTTTTTTATAAAGTATAGCTTAAGTAAGAGTAAAGGGGTGGACAAATTCAAAGCCCCTAAAATAATTTTCATGCGGAAAGTGTTATGACAAAAGGCTTATTTTTAATTCATTCATGGATTTTTTCTTACTTACATACATTCAATATAGCCTCAAATGTTTGGTAAGTAAACACATATACATACTTTGTCATTCAAATAAGCAAAAAAGGAATAGCGTACGATTTGGAATGACATTTCCAAAATAATAAAAAAAAATAAAGTTATCAAACAGAAACTCTTTATGAAAAACAATAAACAAGTAGCAAAAAATATTCAGAAATACAAACAAGGCATTAAGCCTTCAAAATAACCTAATATGAAACACAAACGTTTACAAATTATTGAAAGTTAATTTTTGCAACAATGAATGAATGGACGTCTCTGAATAGGTTTCACTTATGAAAATATAATAAATGAATGAGCAATGAAATAAAAAAAATACATACTTTCAATCAAATGTATAGAGCTGCAAGCAATGGAGCGCAGAAAGCGAAAAGTAAACAAAACAACGCACAAGACATACTTCCAAAATAGAACAATAAATAAAATACTATACAAAAGAATTGAATTAATCAATTCCATATATGCAAATACTGAAATTTTAATGTAAATACAAAAATTTGCAAAATCTTTTTTTTTTGTCGATTGAGCTAATATTGCTAAGGAAATAAAATGAAAATTACTTTTACCATACTTCTATAGTTTCTTTGTTTGACAACATTTAATATTACTATCATATTTTTAATATGCGTATGCATGTATGTATGTATGTAATATATATGCAGACATTTCACTTTATAAATTTAACTCTTGTCTGGACTTTTTCTTCTTTGTTGAAAAACCACTTTCGCCTGAATTTTAATTTATTACAACTCTTTAAAATATACATACCTTACATTTGACAAGTTCCCTTAAAACTTTAATTTATGCAAATGCAAAGCTGAAATTTTTCGAAAAAATTCTAATTTATACGCTAAGTATTGGCAAAGTTTCTCCACGAATCGAACATAGATGATTATTATTATTAAATCGGAATAAGTGAAAAGAAACTAAATTATTAAGGGCTATAAACCACACTCATTAAAATATTTAGCCAACATAAAATTTTATACGGCACTCTTAAATTTGCATAAGAATTCTTTAAACTTAAGGAAAAACAAAACGAAAACGTTTCTTTTAAACACATCATTTACACGTCGTATTTTGTTAGAATTATCATAACTATTTTTATAAGCTTTTTTTCGTGCAACACTTTCATTTTTTATGCAAAATTTTTTTCGTAGAAAGTAAAGTGAACACCCGTAGTTGTGACTATTGAATATATATTAGTGATTAACAGCACGAAATGTGAACTGTAAAGTACTTTGGATGTTAAAGCTATACTTATAGCATACATAAATATATTTGTAAGTAAATTGCATATGTAATGTAAATGTGTTAAATATAGTAGTCGTAAGCAAATAAGTTGTATTTTTATGTAGTTGTACTAAGTATATCATTATTGAACGCCGCAAAGTTAGCGAGTAAAATAAAATAAATAGTATTGTGTTTAACAAAGAATAAAAAAGATTGTTTTCTTCCGAATGGAGACTTTGGTACCCGCATATATGTGCTAAATTTTCAAACCGCATTTAAATGAACTGCAGCGACAGGCATATTTCTCGGCTAAAGGATCAATTTATCTAAACTTCACTGCATCGCGCAAATTTTTTGGCTTTGATTACTTTCTCAGTGAAATTTTATAACAACAAATTTATGTCAACGATATCTCGATATCTTGACTCATGGATGGATCGAGTAAGTAGTGGTAGTTTGAGCATGCTGTTTGAATACAAAGTTGTTGTTTATCATATTTGACGGTTCTCAAGCCGCAAGCTTTCAGAGGAGCACAACTCCTTTAATACTTATATAAAAACTTAACAGAGTTGACATTACGCAGAGTAAGAACCAGAAAGATTTTGCGAAATATTTACGGGCCTTTACGCGTTGGCGACGGCGAGTACCGCACACGATGGAACGATGAGCTGGTCGCCTGGCTTGGCCATGCCGTTCGAATGGACACTGACGATTTAGCTCTGAAGGAATTCAACTCGGAACCCGCTGGTGGTAGTAGAGTAAGAGGGAGGGCCCCACTGCGATGGGAAGATCAAGTGAAGTTCAGTTGACACAGAAGAGAAAGGACTGTGCTTTATTGAGCTCAGCCAACATCGCTTAGGCAGCTACAGCGCCAAACAATAAGATACTTATTTATCTTGAATTCCTTTTTTTGTGGCACTCCGCAGGAAATGACGAATAGAGCTTTGGTGAAGAATTGAGACGTTAAGATTCTAACCCACGAAGTCGAAAGCATTGATTTTAGTGTACTCACCTCCAATTTGTCTAACTGCTAACTAAGTACATACGTAAATTGGGGTATTTAAACCACAGCCTCGCAATAGGCCTGATTCATGGTATATGTTTACCTTTTTTATCATTTTGGTAGCTTCATATGTACGTGTGTCTGGAAAATAGTACCATAGCATCGAAATATAAAAGCTATTGCATTTCAGCTAAACATACGTCATTAGGGAATTAGAGTTCATAAACAGCTGTTGGAACGGTCTAGGAAAGCAGTGATCTGTATTATCAGGTGACACTTATTATATATTATTTACTCCTGAATCAATTAGCCACTAGAATGTTCAGAGTATGGCGTTCATTACTAAACGCTAAGGACCAAAGCATCTGTTAAACTGCAATAACGAAGTCCATTGCACATATTCCGGATTCCAACCCAATTTAATATCCTACAACACATTTCATTACATTTTCGTAGAAAAATAAATGTAATGGCAACCGAGAACTAGTAAATAACAATAACGTCCAACGCTTGCCGACTACCAAGTTCAAGTATCCTCGGATGAGGACATAGAATATATCCATAAGCGTTTGCGTTGTAGCCAGAGTTGCCAACCGTCCGCTTTTCACCCGGATAGTCCGGGTTTTTAGAGCTTTGTCCGTATCTGTTTTGATGGCACACCCGGACATCAAAATGTCCCGTTTTTTGAGAGTCCAGGTAATAATATTTCAGTTTATGAAAATTATTAAGCATTAAGTAAATTTCATAAAAACTACTTAATTAACTTTCGTATTAAAGATATGCTGTATTTTTTCATAAAATTAGTACCTACCTTTGATTTCATTCACCTACCAAATTAAAGGTAGATATAATTTATTAACTTCCTGTATTTTATTTTTATACAAATTTTTTTAACCAAAAATTGATATTAGCTAAAGAACGAATTTAATATATTAATTTTTTTGCTTTACTCTACTTTATCCCAAAAACATAGAAAGAAATTTAATTTTTGTAAAAACATTTTAAATTATTTTCTTCAGATTTTTCGATAGGGCCTAGTCTAACACCCACTTGCAGCAGAGCCCTCGCCAAGGCAAGTCCGAGGTGGACGGGACAGAGCTTTATCTGCCTCGGGAGAATCGCACCACTATAGCCCAACTTCGCTCTGCTGGATATTCTAGCAGGATAATCTCGAACCTGAGCAGAATAAACGAAGATGTACCCAACGAGGGCTGGGCATGCAGAGAGTCATCTCATGACTCACGGCACCTCTTTGCAAGCGCCCAGAACCCCACTCAGCTAACGCCCTTGTCCCTGTGAACCAACCCAGTTGGAGTAGCACACTTCATGGGTTTCGCTTGCCATATATTCTTAAATACATTTTGTACTTGGAAGTTCAAACCATGTTTGAGGACATGTTTACTTACTTACTGAAGTAGTTATGTACATTCAAATTGTTTTTTAGTAAATCTGTACACAACCAAGTGATTTGTTGTCATTAATCAAACTAATCGATACATGCAATAGGAATATAAATTTGTATCTAAATATTACACTCAACATAAATTAACTTACATATGTACATCAGGTTAAAAAAAAAAACAAGCCATAAAAAAGTATTAAGAAGCACATGACAAAAGAGTAGTCAAAACAGAAACGAAAATTATTTATAGCTGAAATTTACATCTTCAATGTAGACGCATCACATTTACATACATACATACATACATGCGCTGTAGGTAAACATCAGCTCACAAAAATTTCTAATTTCAATTAACAACAAACAAAAACAAAAGAAAAAACACGAAACATTAGCGAGCAGAGCAAGCGATAATTGTTGCTATTTTTTTAATTAAGGGCTTAAAACAGAAGACGGTAATTATAATTATGTATACAAATTTCGTTAACCTTGGCTTTAGGTGTGTACGACACAATTTTTTTTTTTTATGAAAATAGTAGTGCAACTACTTGCAGGCAGCAGAGCGCCTAAAAACTTCTTTTTTTGATAAAACATTGAAGAATTATCTCTGGATGGCACTTACCTATATACATATGTATGTTTATAAGCCATCCAACACAAAAATTTTTAACACTAATTTCGTTAATTATCTTATGTTTTGGAAGTTAATTAGCATTTATTGTTTTGCCTAGGGTATCTCTAGCCCTTAGTTGGGCGCATAGAGAAAATCACACAGTCACATAGGGTATCGAGTGACCCCAAAACAGTGCTGAACAAGCAGTGTAAGTAATAAAAAGAGGAAGTGTGTATTATCACACGATTTTTAAGTATTTTTTTATCGTCAACTTAAAAAAAAATTATTTTGACTTCAAACTAAATAAAAAAGCAGGTTATTTTTAATCACCTCGGAGGTACCACCCTTCTTTTAATAAAGTAATTATAGAAATCGGTTAACGTGGTCTAAAGTTACGCGGTAACATAAATAAAAAATAAATAAACATTCCGATGAATTGATAACCTCCTCAATTAAGAGAGTATCTACACATGTGTACGCGCCGATGGTCTTATTAACGTACCCCGCGGGGAGCTAGGAAGCTAGAAAGAGCGCGAGAGCGGTCCAAACAGTGCAACACATTATTTTCAAATTTAAATAGCCTTAGTTAACCCCATGCGCCTAATTCAGGGTTAAAGGTCGATGCCGGGACTCAGTATAAAATAACCAAGATAAAGATATCTTTGTAAATAAAGTGCTGCGTAATTCCAACCTTTACCAATGAGGCCCGATCACAAATGTCTCAATCACTATGTATTTATGTATGTAGTAAGTCCTATCATCAATATAACAAGCAGTTAAACAATTGTACAATAGCACAGTGTCCCCTGTAGACAATGCTAGGAACGCTGAAAAAACTCCTACCCGACTATAGATACCTGAGATAAGCCTTCTAAGCATCGACTATAACTTATAATTTATAAGGCCTTATCGAGCGTATTGCGTGCATGCCTAAATTTGACAGGCAACGAATTTATTGGGCCTTATGAATGTGGTTTCAGTCCAGTGTTGCCAGTAACAGGTTTAATAAAATCCCGTTCAAATATAACGTAAATGCCGTTTTATACTAAAGTTATAATAAAAATTCCGTGCTATATGTATCTATTATACATAAAATGCTTTGAGATGAAAAAACACAAGCATTTACATACATAGATATGCAATATTCATAGGAATTATATGGGCCATTCCACATCAAAACACATGCGGCTCTGCCCAAAACTTTGAAGGCCAACTAGACGAACTGTTGAAACCTAAAAGTGAATCCAATCCAACTGATTCAAATTTTCTGTGAAATATTATCGAAGTGATTTTGGAACAATTTTTACAAAAATCATAACTTCCGAAACTGTCTATTGATTTTTATAAAGGTACTTAGTTCTAATCGAAATAAAACATTATTCTCAAAGTAGTGACTGAAAGAGACAATTTTCTTTTGATATTTTGCCAAAAAATGTAGAAATGAAAAAAATAATAACAATTTGTATAAATTTCAGATCGACCTAACAATTTTCCATATATTTGCAATATGCTCACAAAACTGATTATTTCATAAAATAGTATAAGTATCCTTCTTTTCTAAGTCATATTAAAACTTAAAATGGGTTACAATATAACCGAGCTAAAAGTTATTTAGTGCCGGAAGTCACACGAAAATGGTTTTTTAAGAATAAGTTGAGAATTTCAAGATGTTAGAAAAATTTTAAGCGCAGTTTCGTGAATTAATTGACCAGCCCTACGACCTGTACTAGTTCAATTAAAAAGTTCATGATCAGTATAATATCGAGTAATAGAATCACTCAAAATATTTTTACATTAATCGTTTGAAACAAGTTCAGAATCTAGAAACTCAAGATAATAATAATAATAATAGATTGGCGCTCACACATATGTTAGTGTCATTTTACCACAGGGTATGGCAGTTTTTGTTATTTATCAATAACTAAATTTTATTGCTTGGTATGCAATGACAAAAATCCCGTTTTTCGTCAGAAAATCCCATTGACCCTTTTTAGTCATAAATTCCCGAAAAAAGGGCGAAATACCGCAAACTGGCAACACTGTTTCAGTCCCAGTAAATCCACTATAGACCAGGTATTCACCACACGTCAAGTCTTGAAAAAGATCCGCGAGAAGAGGAACGACACCCACCATATACATATTTGTAAGGAAATCGAATACACCAGTAGTTTGAAGCTTACGTGATTGCGAATTCAGAAAAAAGACTCTTTGGATAAAAAAATACATGGATCTATAAAATTACTTTACAAAATAGAAACTTTTACTTTTTGACCCAAGATATTATGCATGTATTTTTGTTTTCTTGCATAAAGGAATACATTTCCATGATCGAAAGAGCCGAAAAAAGTTCTTTCTATACTGTAAAAAGAAAAAAAAATAAACTTTTGATGGTAATTTTCATTTCATAAAGAGTTTCGCATGCTGGGACGCATAACACTCTTACAAATTATTACCCTGAAAGAGTGAATGGCTTATCCACATAGGATCCTTAGGATACCATAAATAATGTAATAAACAAATAACACTTGAACTTGGTCTCTCAACGAACAAAACTAACGTTCTACAAATGTTTTATCGTGCCCGTCCCTTTATACAACGCGGAAATACGAATAATGGGTTTTTTGGTTTGAACAACTGCGAAAACTTTGCCAAACAGATGGGCAGTTGGAGAAATTTCTTCGGTCTAAGCCCAAAACGACAAGCACTTGCAGTGGCAAATAAGAAACAAAAGTTTAGAAAGTAGTTTTTTTTGCTCTTTCACTTGGACAACCTAACAATCAACTGAACCGGTGCAAATGCTTTACATCTTGTCATCATTTCAACGCATACGATTATCTACCAAGGAAACAGTAAGTACATATAAAAATTCTGCGACATGCAATTGGTAACTTTTAAACTGTTTGGTAACTTGGTTACTTTTATTTCATTTTGGTAACTTTTTGCAACCAAACATCTATTTGTATTACTAAAAAGAAATGAATCATACTTTGCCTGTGCGAAATTATAAAAAGCTTTTGAGTGTCAATAGCAGCACTACTGCCACAACTACAAAACTATTTACTATTCTATTACTCGAGCAAGTTGGTTAATCAATTAATCGGTTAATCAATTACTCGAGTAATCAAGATTTTGATTACTCAAAACGATGATTAATCGAGTTACTGGAAATATGATTACTCAAAAAAAATAATTTTGATCATTAAAAGAGTTTGCTTTGGAAAATGTCTATTTTCTTTTTTACATTCTGTATATGAAAAAAAAAAATTCGTTTTAATTTTTGAAAACAGAAACGTTGTTTTCAAAGTATCAAGGAGCTTTAACTACTTTATACAAATGTAAAGAGTTGAAATGTTGTTTACTCATTTTACTCGAAATGTTGATTAATCATAAAGAAAATTACTCAAATATTTTTTTTTGGTTAATCAAAAATCTTGATTACTCGAGTAACTGAACTTTTGAGTAATCATAATTTCCAATTAATCGAATAATTGAGTTATTTACTTTATGATTAATTAATAGTTTGAGTAATCAGTTAATCGCACAGCCCTACTCGAAATAGTTGAGTTACAATGGCTGCACTAGGGCTACACTTCAAAAAAACTATCGAATTTCTGCGATAAAGTTTGAATTCTACCATCTGACATTTTAAGACTGGAAATATTTTGTCTGTTCTTTTGAACTTCGGACTACAACCTTGAAACTGTCAAACTACAGTTTTAAAACTCAGTTAGTCTAGACTTAATTTCCGTAACTTAGCTTCACTGAATATTTTGGCCAACCTGTTATATGAGAAACTGTGTTGGCGGTTAGTTAAAACTTAACTAACCGTAAGAAACTTAAGAACCTGTAGATTTTAGGTTCTTAAGTTACGGCCTTACGGAAATTGAGAGCGGCGAGAGAATCAGGCTTGCCAGACTCTCGTTTTTGTGTTTCTTTAAAATAAATGAACGCAAACATTTTTGTTTGCATGAATTTTTTTGATGTGGCATTTTAGGCGGCGAACTGTTAAACATCTGAAAAAGAAAATACAAAAACAAACTATTTCCGCTCTTGGCTTAAGTTGACGTGTTGAGTAATCATTGATGATTTCTTACGGTAAGTTAATTAAACTTAAGTCTAGACTAACTGAGCTTTTAGTCACTCAAATGAGAGTAAAAGGAGAACAGATGCAGAAGTGCACGGGAACGCAAAAACCGCTATTTCCTGTAAAAACGTCAAAGACAAGGTTCTTTGCTTACACCGCTTTATGTTTTTGTTTGCACATGCAAATCAGCTGATCGTTTGACACTTTTCATGAGCTTACAGGAAAAAAAACTCAGGACTAAATCCTGTAACTTCTGACTAGGTGTTCCCACTTACAGGTTTTATGCCAATAGGAACGACTTCCTGTAAGTTCTGACTAAATCCTGAAACCGGACTGCTTTGGAACAGATTAAGTGTTTGCGACAGTAAAGTGGTATAAAATTTCGGCCATCTGGCGATTTTTGGCAATGTCAAAATCCGATTCCTTAGCGATATCGGTAACTTTTGAAAATATATCAGAAAAATGTGTGTCAAATTTTCTCTATAATTTCGAAGAATATTCACAGTGGCATTGACTGCTTCGGTAGCACGATTCAAGTCAACGAGGGCGCTTGGAGAAGTAAACTTTTAATTTGTAATTTTTTAAATTAACTTTTTAATTTTTATTATATCTTTCAAGACATTAATATTTTTATGCGCATACAAATGTCTGGTTACACAGTTGAAAGTGAAATTTCCTACATACCGCGGAAATAGACAAAAAGTAGTATCAGCAAGTTCAATTTGACATACATACATACATTCATACAACCCAATTCTGAATACTCCCAGGGAGTTTGTTCTCTGGGAATTTGTTTCTCCCGATAAAGAGATCCTACAATAACGAACTTCCAGGAAGTAGCATTTTCCCGAAAAGGAGAAAATTCAAACTTCGCAAGAGCTGTTTGATACTTTTTTGACAGCTCAACTCCGCCATTTAATATAAAAAATCCGCAGGGAATTTTTATCCATGATAGGAGGAAAGCGAAAAGAGAGAAAACTCCCAGAGAGTTCCAGTTCAGAATCGGCCTGATAGTATCTGTATGCTCATTGTTTTAATTTTTCACGTTGACGAAGAGTTTTACACGATCTCTTATTCTATAAATAACCTTGTGCAAGCCTAAAAAATGGTTACGATTGAAGATTAAAATAAAAAAAAAAAAACTAAAATTTTTTTTTTCAAATTTCTCGTTTGATGTAATATATTTTATCCGAAATTTTGATTTCTCGAGCTCTGGGAGGGCGATCGGAACGGCCCCTGTGTCCGCCACTGTCGACGACAACGGTATGCTTTATGTTTGACTGCGAGATGAAGGCATTTTTAAATGAGTTATGAAGAAAATTTGTGAAATTTTGAGAAAAAATTTGTTAAAAATATTACGGCTAACGGAGTTTTAAGCTCCACATGCAGTTGATTTTTTTTTGTTGTAAAAGAAAATGCAAATGCAAAATGCACTCGTGGGCCACCATTTTTTCTAAGGTCGAGCTTTTTTGTGCAATTATCAGTTTATGCTTCACAACGATAAAATTAAAATACAAGTTCGACAATTCTTGTTTTGAAAGTTATAGCTATTAACTTTTCACGAAACTGTTTAGATTTTATTTGTTTACAAGCGATTGGTAATCTCGATTCTTATCATTTTTTAAACGGTTAAGAATGGTGGTGTTTTCTTCCTATTTTTATTTTTATTTGGTAATATTTTTGTTTCATAAAAGTTGTTACCTTTTTTTTAAATATTACGCGCATCTCAATGGCTTTAAAATCACTTTTTGGGCTAATATTGTTGTACGAGTGGCAACCATGCATGCAATGTTCTGCGCTTAAAATTCGATTGTTCCAGTTGCAAAATATTTCTAGCTTTTAGCTAAACACTTACCTATTTTCACTTTACGGCACTTAGACATTCCACACCCTTTAAAATAAGTTTCTCGAGATACACATAGGCAGCTATAGACATATATATACATATGTACACATTTCTATACATATATTGACAGTTCATTTATATGCACTTTCGCATTTAACTTTCACTCGATGCGCAACTGTGGTTTTCTATTTTTATAGCGAATTCATTCACCGCCATTAAATCACTTTTGCCTTCTAAAACACACATATACTTTCTTTATATCCGCTATACTTTTCCTGTGCAAGAGCTTCGTTCCTCCTTCTCCTCATTTTTCGGCATAACGTCAACGTACTGGCTTTTGTCTGCTCCTTTTCGTTTATTTTTACGAGTTTTTAAGTAGTCGTAAAACGTAACACTTGATGTAATATTAAACGGCGTTTACATTAATGTTGTATCCACTAAATTTGTACATTTGTATGTGATTTACATCAGCGGATTAATGGATCGGAATAGAGTGGGGAGTTTCAGGCATTCATCAAGTTGACGAATGTTAAAAAGGAGATGGCGCTGTAGAAATCTTTAGGCGTTCAGTACACCTTGCAACAGCCAATAAATATTGACTTGCTATTAGCCAGTGAGCTGTGTGGAAAGGTCGATAAACTTTATAACGGCTAAGCTAACTCGAAATGGAGCAGTGATTCCGGAAAATTTAATGCTAATGGAAATGTATATTAAACTGAGATAGAAAGTTATGGGAAGATGGACGATAAAAAATATTATATCTTATATATAAATAGGCAAACATGTTTTCTTTGCACCCCTTTTACAGCTGAACTATACTTCTAAGGTATGGAGAATTATACATATATCACTAGCAAATGCCCGCTTGCTTCGCGGCGCCAAATAAGATCTTTTGCGTTGGCCAATTCAAAAATAGCGTTTAAAAGCAAAATCAGTCCGTAAAGTAAACATTTTTAGTTTCAATTGAAACGACTAAAAAACGGAATCCTCCTCACACATATGCCAAGAATAGTAGCGCTGTGATTCCATATGGCATACTAATGTGATGCGTTTTATCTATGGTTTTATTTCACCTGTGAGATCTCTGTCAAGCGTGCGTAATATTCGAATCTTTCCTTGTCAATTCGCCACTTTCATTCGTCTTAATATTTATGAATTGGTTTCTTTGAGTCTTACTGCTGTAATAACGGCCGCTTGGAGCAACTTCGTCAATCGGAGGTAGATGCAAGATCACGCTTACACAGTGTTACGGTCTTTATATGCATACTTAATCGCATCCTTGATTTAGCCATCTGAAAAGTAATTCGTCTAAGATAAACAAACCCCGTGGGGGTTTCTATATATTTCGGTGTGCAGCGTCATCCATTGGGTCCCTTTTCTGCAAAACCTTTGCTTGTCATGAAACGAATACGAATTTTGAATTCCAATCAGATTTTATAAAAAATACGGATTTTCTAAATACCTAAACTCCAGCGGTCCATTTTTAGCAAGGAACTTTTCATAATACAGATAGTCACGCTGCGAATTTGAACGAACATCTGTTAATAAATACGAGTTTTATAAGTAACTCTACTCCAGTGCCACCAGCGTGTTTTCTAGTAGCCTATAATAGGACCTCCACAATTTGACTGGGCTCTTTGTTGATATCGAAACGGAATGCTATCATTTTATGTATGTAATCTTCCTTATCCTGAGTTTCGCCCGAAAAAAATTCTACGCGAAAATTTTGATTCCCCCCATAGTAATTACATGGAAACCAAAAGCGAAAAAGTGAACCGGTTCAGGGAAGATCAAACTCATGATAAGGCTGAATGTGTTTCGAATGAAAAAAAATCGTCTATGAAAGTAATAGACGTTTCGTATGTGATTAGCAAATAGGTTCATAAATACGGCTTTTATAAATAACTCGACTCCAGCACCACCTAGCGGGTCCGTTTTTCGCAAGTGCTTTTTTCGACATGCTTACGAAATCGGTTCATAAATACAACTTTTATAAATAACTCGACTCCCGCGCCACCTAGCGGGTCTATTTTTAGTTTGCTGGTACTTTACATTTTGAATTTAAAAGAAATCGGTTCATAAATACGATTTTTATAAATAACTCGACCCCAGCGCCACATACCGAGTTTTCTGGTAGCCTATAATAGGACCATATATGCAAGGTATAACCTCTGAAAATTTGACTGAAATCAAGGCAATAGTTTTGGAGTTAACTCCGAACAACTAAAACGGCTATTATTTTATATATATATGTAGATTAGAAAGGTATTTTGATGGTGATGTGCAGGGCGTTACTCAAAATTAGTTTAAAATAAAGCACAAAAAATCAATTCAAAAGTGACACCAATACAAATTAAATTCAAGTACATGGTTTGGGGCGGAAATTACTCCTAAATGTACGCTTTAATATTGATACTGAATTTAAGAAAAGTCCTGAGCAGCGTTTTATGAAGGTTAAGATTCCGTTGAAAATTATAATATGAATAATGTAATGCAGATCTGGCATCACCCGTAGTATAGAAACATAATTTATCTACTTAGTCTTGTATCCTTTTGTTGTTCCTTCTTCCGGTTGAATTTAAATAAAAGAGAACACATTAAATCAAGCATTGCGTTGTACTGCATATTTAAAACGGAATTCACAACAGTGCTCGAATCGTAACAGTTGCAATCGAGCAATTCGTCATGCAAAAATGCATATTTCGGATTATAACAGTCGTAAACGCTTTGCTCGTCTCGTTTACCGAATTACGAAATGAGCAGAACGTTCACACGACTATGTCAAAAGGACAGATTATGTTGGTCACGACCGTCACAATATAAAGTTTGACAAATATCAATAAGTTCGGCCAGGGACTGCTACCGTTACTTATCTGCTAATATGAAATGTCATATAAATATCTGTTTGTGATCAGCGATGATAAAGCTAATAATAAAGATATGTTGCTCGAGCGATGGGAAGACTTAAGCTATGCTGTCAAGGATAAGAAGAAACCATTACTTCACTTCAGTGCAAAAGCAGTATCTAAAACGGTGCACGGTTGACAGGTAATAGCCTTGGTTTGACAGGTAACACCCTCATTCTATTTAAAAATAAGGTACTTTACAATTACTCAGACTGACAATGGAGATGAAGAGTCCGATCAAGGACTATCCCGTCTTTAGTTGGCAGAATCTCTTATGTGTTCCTAAAATCAGATTTTTTGAGAAATAAAGTTAGTTTAATTGTCTAATAATTTGTACATATTTATATATTCATGCAAAACTTGTCACACCCATCACAAAGTCAAGTCACACCCGTCAAATTTGAATTTGGAACATGCAAGCGTACTGTCTTATACACATCTG